>NC_084468.1:113915075-114218106 GCF_027409185.1 Cynocephalus volans | reverse complement strand
TGGATATGGTCATGGAAATGTCACGTATAAGGATGTGAAGCATTACTGGAAAGAAATTGTGTGAATCATCGGCTTAAGTCCAAAGTCAGGCCACTTCACCAAGGCTAGGAGATTCATGGAGTCTGGGATCAAGCCTAGACTTTCCTAACATTTGGCCGTGTCTTTCCACTTGGAATGTTGTTAAGAGTGGTAGCGTGTTTAAATTAAGGATTGGATTGTCCTGTTTTCTTTATATACATGAAAAACTAACCACGAACTCAACCAATACCATCAGATGTGTCCTTAAACCATGTGAAATTATGTGTTGAAATACTCAATGGCACATTTAAATTATATGGAGTCATTGTGCTGCCACGTGGACATACAAGCTTCAAACAGAGATCTCAATTCTAATGTCGTATCTATCCAAAGAGCTTGGAATGAACAACAGTATCGACTAAAGAAACTGATTGCCATCCCATCTCTGCCACTGATTTTCAGTTTGATATCGGGCAAGTCACTTAACCTAATTGAAGACAAGTAGATTCACTTCTGGAAAATAATAATGCCTACACTATATGAGAACTGAAAATCAGAATGATATAAAATATAAGAATGTATTTTGTAAAGCTAAGAGAAGTGCTTCAAAAAAGTATGACTTATAATTGTCGATTATAACCAAATTATGACAAAAGATCCAAAAGATACAGAAATTTTCCCTTTTCTTGAAAGTTATATGATCTGAGATAATATACTCTTCATTCAGTTTCTTCACTTGAGTAAAGAAAACACGTTTTGAGTGTTAAGAGCCAAGACTTCCTCCCTGCTTTCTCTCTAACCATACTACAATCTATTCCCCCCACTGCTATCAGAATAATCACTCCCCACTCAAAATTGTCCAGTGATTATATCTTCCCCAGGGTTAAATCCCAACTCCACATTAAACCCTAACAATGTAAATTATACAAATGCCTAACTAAGCATATTTTTATAAGTATTTAATATACAAACATGATGTTTTTTCAACATAGATGTTTGATACTATATGATTCTTCAAAAATCACAAGGAAAGATTATTTAAAATATTACGATAAATTTTCAGTTGTAAGATGAGTAAGGTCTGGAGATCTAATGTGCAGCATTGTGACTGTAGTTAATACCATATCATTTACTTGAAATTTGCTAAGAGAATAGATCTTAAGTGTCATACACACGCACACACACTCACACACAAATGGTAACTATGTGAGGTGATGGATCTGTAATTAAATTGACTGTGGCAGTCATTTCACAAATATCAAATCTTCACATTGTATACCTTCAATATACACAATTTTCTAATTTGTCAGTTATACCCCCCCAAAACAAGAAAATAATGAAATAAAATATTAAGATTGGATACACTATATATGTAATAGCAGTGTCTCTAATGCTCTTCTTTACGGTGTGAGCAAATTCTTAGATTTTTCTCAGATTTCCTCTATCCCCATTCCCATTTCATTTTTATGTTATTGTTTTTTGTTCTATCTAGGTTTATAACATTTACACTTATATAACTAACCCCAGCTGTTGTTCAGATGTTTATTCTTGATTTAAGTATTCCTATGCTCAGAAAAGTTCTCACTTTCAATATAATTTCTCTGAGACCTCTATATTTTGTTTTATCTTTCAGTTGACTGGCTTTTGTCATCATGAAGTCTTCATTTTATGAAAAGAAGATCTCAAAAATTCTATTTTCTCTGACTTCTTGCATGCTTACGCACAGTTGCCTATTTTTTTCATGGTCAGATGTCAACTTGAACAGTTATGAAATCCTTGAATCACAGGATCCATATTTATGGTCCATCAACTTTCAGATAAAAGACAAATTGTCTACCTCAGATCCCTATAATGTACAACATTGAAGAGATTAGGATAAATACTATGAAAGTTCCCACTGGAAAAATGGGAGATGTGAAACAACAGAGTGGCCATTTGCCTGGTGCATGTGTATCTTGGCAGAGTGGGGGAGTGCTTTGGGCAGCCAGTCGTTGACCTATTATTTTGCCCTCTGGTACTATCTCCCTTGTTCATTGTTCTCTGTGGTCACACCGGTGATTGACAATATAAAGGTTTATCCTTCTGGGGAATGTACAGTTTTATCAACTCTCCTCCTGTGTTATAAATTTTTGTGATATTGGTATTGTTTTAGGATTTGAACAGTCATAGAAATTTTCAACCAGGTTTTGAGTGTCTTTAGAAGAAGCTCTTCTAAGATACCCTCTTAAGCTCTCAGTTTGTTTTCTTTCCCTCATTTCCTCAGCCAGATATGTTACCTAGAGACTCACTGAGTCTAGTAATACGTGATTCTTGGAATCGAACTTCTTTATCTCTGGTATCATTTTAGTGGACTTTGTATTGAAGAGGACTCTAATAGCTCTGAGTAGGAAGGGAATGATCATCTTCTCCTTTTACCTTGCTTTATATCAATTATATCTTCAAAATGAGAGAAGCCTTCTTCATCCAGAGATGGCTCAACAGGAGTGCTTGCAACTGGGCTCGGGTAACAGGAGGTAACAGTCAGCTACGTCAAACCATGTCTCTGGATAAGTTTCCCAACTCTGACCCCAATGACATTAACTCTGGTTTGAATATGAAATTTTAGGGTTTTTCATATGTCGAAATTTCCAAATAATCTCAGTCATCTTGTCCTAAAGTGTCTGTCTTAGCATTTAACAAAGTCATAATTTTTTTTACCTTTCTCTTTTAGACATAAAGCTTAACCCTCTTCACCTTCAGCATGTTTGTTTCTTTCTTATTGGACTTTAATGAATGCTACTAAAATAGCCAGCATAGACCTACATCGTGATCTAAGTATCTACATAAAACAAGCCACAGTTTAACTGTTTGGAGAAGGCATAATAAGTATTGAAGCTTTGAGCAGAGTCCTCAGTATTCTCTTTGTTCTGTATTCTCGGTTCGGCAAGGTGCATATTTTAAGATCTGTTACTTTCAGCATTTTATATAATGCAGGCTTTTTCCAACTAACATTGAAATATTTTAGTCTTATGCTACTGTGAAATATCAAATTCTTTTGAAAAAATTTATAACTTGGCTATCTTTACCAAAGTATCTTTCACTGATGATGAGATAGAATTTGTGGAAAGGGCTTCTGAAAACAGTTTAAATAGGTTATGGTTCATGAATCCTACAGAACAATGGAGAGCAAGAGTGTGAGCAGCAAGATTGAGAGTGAGAAAGGGAATTCTTAGCACACAGCCTCGACATTTACAGGACAGTGTTCATATCCAGAACAAGTGGGCAGTTAGACAATAATAATAATAATAATAATAATAATAATAATAATAATAGGCTATCACAGATATATTAGGCTATCCAAAAAAATGAACCTAATCTTTGTTTTTCTAAATTAGTATAATACATCAAGACTCAGGATGAATAATATCTCAAGATTGGCCAAAACACCTAGAATACTAAATTCAGTTCTGTATCATTTAGGAATGCCTTTTCCTTCAAATAATAGGAGGAGCTGATCACAGTAATTAAACAAATTTCTTCTCCCATGGCAGGAAGTCCAGAATAGATGGTTACTGACACTAGGTCAGCAGCATAATATGCTGTGGCCAATGTAATTGTGCAGTACTGGTTTTCTCTTTAAAGCAGCAAGGCTGTTGCAGCTACAGCAACTGCATTCACTTTTCCATGGGATGGAAAAAGAAAGAAAAAGAGCAGACCCCATTATCAGAAAGCAAAAAACACTCACAAGAAAATCCCAGTTGACTTCCATTTGTGTCTCATGGATCAAAACTGTGTACTATGGCTACCCCTGGATAAAAAGTGGCTAGGAAGCAAAGGTTATAGAATGGGCTTGGATCAGCTCACAGTGGTTAACTGCTACAAGTTTGCAAGAGATTACTGGCAAAACTTTCAGAAATTTTGTGAGCCAGTTGTTTACCAGAGCCATTATTAAAATTCATATTATATAAATTTACCATTAAATTAATTTAAAACAGAGATAATAAATCCTGAAATCTAATTCTAATCATTTTATTAAATTTTTCTGTATTTATTTGTTTATTTTTATTTTTTGCCACAAAACAAGTATTAACACATTTGGAAAAACTAAGATCATAGAAAATATGTCCTCTGACTACAATAACAGAAGGAAATTTAGAAAATTCACAAATGTATGAAAAGGAAACAAGACTTTCCAAAATAAACAATAGCTAAAAAAAGAAAAATCACAGGGAAACTAGGGAGTACTATGAGATACAAATCAAATCACAACATATCAAAGTTTATAGCATGCAGGACTCAGGCAGTGCTTAGAAGAAAACGTATAGTTCTAAACACCCATATTAAAAATAAGAAAAGCCTCAAATCAGTAATGTAAACTTCTACCTTAAGAAAATGGGGAAAAAAGGAGCAAACTAAACCAAAAGCAAATATAAGTAGGAAACAACAAAGATTACAACAGAAATATATGAAACCGGGAACTAAAAACCAACAGAGAAAATCAACAAAACTAGAAGTTGATTCTTTAAAAAGATCAACAAAATTTGCAAACCTTTATCTAAACTGAAAAGAAAAAAAAATGAAGAAGACTGAAATTACTAAAATCAGAAATAAAGCAGGGGCATTACTACATTTTCATTACATTTTTGTTTGTTAGTTTGTTTGGTGTTAAGATTTAGTTTCTTTCTCTTTCTTATTTGCATTTGTGCTCTGCCGGTAGGTTTTGTTCTTTCTTGTGTATTTGAGGTTGTGATTATCTTTATTCAGATTCCAGATTCAGGATTTTCTTGATGACTTCTTGTAGGGTTTGTTGTGCTTTGGTGAACTCCTGAAGCTTTTGTTTGTCTGAAAAATACACTATTTTTCCTTTATTTCTGATGGATAGCCTTGTTAGGTATAGTATTCTTGGCTTGCAAGTTTTTTTCTTTTAGTATTTTGAATATATTATCCCATTTTTTTCTGGTTGTAGAGTTTCTGTTTAGAAGTCTGCCATTAGTCTGATAAGAGCTCCCTTATAGGTGACTTGATGCTTTTCTCAGCCTCCTTTTAAGATTCTCTGACTTTGAGATCTGCCAGTTTGAATGTAATGTGTCTTGGAGAGGATCTTTTTGGGTTGGATCTGATTGGGAATCTTTGAGCCTTGTAGTAGATTTAATTATGTCCCCTCAAACTCGCCAAAGCTTGAATTGTGTCCCCCAAGTTTTATGTATTAGAAACTTATCCCCCACTGTGACTGTTAAGAGGGTTGGAAATCCTGTTATAATAAATTGAAGGTGGAGCTTTAAAAAGTAGATTAGATTGCAGGACTGTTTAGTAGTGAATGGATTAAAAATGGTGGTCAGGGGCATGGTTCTGAGGGCTTTAAAAGAAGAAGAGAGTCTCTCTCTTGCTCTCTCTGCTTATACCATCTTGCAGTATGAGAGACCCCTGGGTCACTGTCACCACCACCAGATGGACTTTGGACTTCCCAGCCTCAGAATCTGTAAGCAATAAATTTCATTGTTTTATAAATTATCCAGTTCTAAATATTTTGTTATAAGCAATGGAAATGGACTAAGACAAGCCTCCTGGATCTGAAGGTCCTTGTCTCTCCTGATACCTGGGAAGTTTTCTGTTATTATTTTGTTGAGTAGGTTTTCCATGCATTTTCCTTTCTCCTCCCCTTCTGAAACAACCATGATTCAAATGTTTGTGCACTTAAGGTTATCTGCTAGCTCTGTTAGATTTTCTTTACTTTTTAAAATTCTTTTTTCCTCTTTTTGGTCCACCTGGGTTATTTTGAAAAGACTATCTTCATAACCAGAAATTCCTTCACCTGCTTGTTCTAGCCTTCTGCTTAAGCTATTGGTTGTGTTTTTTATTGCCTTGAATGAATCTTTCAGTTCCATGAGTTCCACTACATTTTTTTTAAGGTATTAATCTCTTCATAAATTTCCTCCTTCAAATCCTGGATTTTATTTTTTCTTGTTCCATTATGTTGTTTAATGGAGTCTTTTCACATCTCAGTGACTTTCCTTAAGATTGTTGCTTAGAATTCCTTTTCAGGCATTTCAAGGGTTTCCTGCTCTATAGGGTCTAGTATGTGAGAAGTACTATATTCTTTGGGTGGTGCCATATTTTCTTGTTTTTTCATATTTCTAGGATCTCTATATTGCTGTCTGATCATCTGGTAGAGCAATTGCTCCTAAAAATTACTCTGGAGTGGACTTTGAGGAGAGAGACACTCTCTTCTTTTTCTGGTTACCACTGGTGACTCTCCTTGTGTCAGTGCAGTTGAGGTTTGGCAGGCCTCCTTCATGGTGGCTGTGGCTAGTGCTGTGGTGATGAGTAGCTTTTACAGCAGCCATGGCTGTGGTGGGCCAGCCATGTGGAAGCAGTGTTTTTGGTGTACTCCCTTGCATGCTTCCAAGAAGGGAATGCTGCCCTTGACTCCTGCCTAGGACCGTGGGCATACTCTCTTGCCTCTGAATTTTACTGCTATCTATGCTCTTGAGGTTATTTCAATTGCATCTTTATGCCAGAAACACTATATAAATGGTATGCTTCTGTATATCTCTTCCTAGTTTTGCATTCAATGATGTCACATTGGTAAGTAGAAATTGATCATGGTGGGACTAGATACACCATAGAGATCAGAAAGTGCTATATGCAAATTGGGTGTTTTTTTTGTGTGTTTTGTGGATTGTCTAAAGTTTACAAAGTAAAGAAGAAAATGCTCATAAAACAGATTAAACTTAAAAGATTTCCTATCTCTAGCTGTTGCATTATAATTAAAAGCATGTTTGTTTCTTTAGCTATTACATCCTAAATAACACAAAAAAATACTTCCAGTATTTGATAACTATTATCTAACTGAACAAAGTAATTGCTTATGTCATTGACCAATGAATAATGCTCCCTCCCACTTAGATCTTTGTTGCTTCTCTTTCATCTCAATCATTAAAGTAAACCAACATATCAACCACCATGTTAAAACTATATTCAGAGAGACAGTTGTTAAATATTTACCAGCAGGCCACTGGACATTCAAATATAATTATGGCAAGTTACATATCTCACAATATAGAAGATGAATAGTCAAAATAGGAGATGTCCAGAAAGGAACATATAAAATAACTGGTTAATGGATACAAAAAATGATTGTGATTTGTAATGATGAATATGCTAATTATCCTGATTTTATCATCACATAATGTACCCAAATTTCGATAGTCAATTCTGTACCCCATAAATATGTATAATCAATTATGTTTCAATAAAAATAAAATAAAATAAAATGCGAAGATATCCCATTGAAAATAGTTAAATGTACTTAGGATGTCTTATCCCATAAAAAGATGAGCCACAATGAATATTATAGGGTTCACTAAATAATTAAGGCTTTAAGACTTCCATGGTTCCAGTGGGTAGTCTCATCCATGGATACAGACTAAAACAGCACACACATTTCAACTCTGTCTGAGAAAGAATTGTCTAGCAGCCAGAACCACCTCAAGACGTAGATTTACCTTGTATGGTTTACGATGGGAATTGATGCATTCCCCAATCCTGGAAATGCTCAGGCATGAACGTAATGTACAAGTGATAGGAGGCATCTGACCTAAAAATCTATCTAAACTAGGTGACTCTTTTAAGGTTCTTTACAATATTGAGGCTATGTGAGTCCAAGAATTAAGATATTTATGAACATATTAATTTGTAGTGTCATATCAGTTTATCTGTTTATTCATTTAATGTGTACTTTTCAATTTTTTATGTATTATATACTGTCCCAGGCACTGGTGGGAGAGTCAATAGCAAGACAGATATAATTCCTGGCCTACTTCTTACCAGTCAGCTGCGCACACACACACACACACACACACACACACACACACACACACACACACAAAATTCTGGCCTAGCAAAGCTGGAAAAGACAAATAACTGTATGAACAAATATATAACATAGCTTTAAATAGTGATAAGCACTATAAAAATTAACAGTGTAAGTTGATAGAGAGTATTAGGTAGAAGGGAGGAGATGGGAGAGGCTACTTTAGCTAAAATTGTAAGGAATGGGTATATTACACTATCTGTGTAGAGATATTTTTAACAAAGAATTGAATGGTAAAAGGCAGTGAGCAGCTATAAAGACCAAAGGTAAGAGCATTCCAGATCCTGAAACAAGAATGAGCTGTGCATATTTAAAATAAGGCCATCATGGCAAGAAAGAGAATAGAATGCGACAAGGTTAGAGAGGTAGTTAGGAGATAAAAGCTGCATGATCTTGTAGTCCATGTTAAGAAACTTGGATTTTATTCAAATTTCAACCGAAAGCATTGGAGATTTTTAAGCAGAAGGCTGATATGATTTAAATTATGCTTTTAAAGATTAAATTCCCTATGTTCTAAAACAATTCGGAAGCAGACTTGAAAATCAAATGTAAGTAAAAATTGTCATGTAATGCTGGATTTGAGAATGTTTGTTTATGAAGCAAAATTAGTAGAATTCTCCTTTCTTTTTAACCTTCTATATCCTGGAATACACATGACTGGAGAATTCACCAAGCTTAAGCTCTCTGAACTTCACTTGTAAAATAGAAATATTGGAAGAGTACTGACTTAGTTTATTTGTGCTTCTATAACAAAACACCTGAAACTGGGTAATTTGAAAACAATAGAAAAACATTTGTTAACAGTTCTGAAGGCTGGGAAGTCCATGATCAAGGCACCCACAAGCCTGGTGTCTGATGAAAGCTGCTCTTTCTGCTTTTAAGATGATGCCTTTTTGCTGCATCCTCTGTAGGTGGCAAATGCCATATCAAACCTCTTTTACAGGGGTCTTACTCTCATTTATGGGAGGAGCCCTCATGAGGTAATCACCTCCCAAAGGCCATACCTCTTAATATGAGCCGATTTCAAAAAGTTTTAAAAAATGGAATTAAAAGGTAAAAATGAAAAATACAAACTTTACTTTTCAACATAAGTTCCATTACATTCAAGACACTTTTACAAGCAATGATACCAACCATTTAATCCATTTCTAAAGAACTGAGGGTCCTAGGAATTTAACCATGTCAATGCAGTCTTTTTTTTTTTTTTTTTTTTTTTTACTTTATTAAGTGAAGAAAAACAGATACCCTTCAAAAAATTCTTAAGATTAGGAAACATAGAGAAGTCATAGCCAAATTAGGACTGTAAGGCAGATGCCTAACGATTGCCCTTAAAACTCTTGCAGAATTGCCCTCACTTGATGACAGAAATGAGCAGAAGCTTTGTCATAGTGGAGAAGGACTCTCTGGTGAAGATTTGCTGGGCATTTTTCTGCTAAAACTCTGGCTAACTTTTGCCAAACACTCTCATTATAAGCAAATATTGTTGTTCTTTGATGTTTCAGAAAGTCAACAAGCAAAATGCCTTGAACATCCAAAAAAACTGTTGACACGACCTTTGCTCTCACTGGTACACTTTTGCTTTTACTAGAACCATTTTCACCTCTTGGTAGCCATGGCTTTTCCTGTACTTTGTCTTTAGGATCATACTGCTAAAGTCATGTTTTATCTGCTGTTACAATTCTTCAAAGAAATGTGTCAGGATCTTGATTCCACTTTTTAAAAATTTCCATTGAAAGCTCTGCTCTTGTCTGAAGCTGGTCTGGGAGCAAAAGTTTTGGTACCCATCAAGCAGAAAGTTTGCTCAACTCTAATTTTTCAGTTATAATTGTGTAAACTCAACAAATTGAGATATCAGCAGTGTTGGCTATTGTTTCTGCTATTAATTGTTGGCTCTCTTCAATTAGGGTACAAACAACATTAATTTTTTTCTCCCAAGTTGATGTGGATGGTTTGCCGCTGCGGGCTTCATCTCCAGCATTGTCTCATCCTTTCTTAAAATGAGTAATCCATCTGTAAACTGCTGATTTTATTGGGGCATTGTCCCCATAAACTTTTTGTAAACATCAGTGACTCCATCATTCTTCCACCCAAACTTAACCATAAATTTTATTTGTGTTCTTGCTTCAATTTTAGCAGAATTCATGTTGCTCTGATAGGGGTTCTTTTCAAACTGATGGCTTCTTAGTGCCTCAAACTAGAACGTGTTCAGACATGTTATAACAAGTTAGTAGAAGTTTATTTTGGTGCAAAAAAAAAAAGTGCAATCCATCTATAATTTTTTCATAATGCACATTTTACATGAACCTTTTGAAGGCCCTTTGTACTTCTGTGTTGGAGATTAAGTTTCAACATGCATTTTGGAGGGGACACAAACATTAAAACCATATCAAGTACCTACCTGATTAGCATTTGTGAGGATAAGATAACAGATATGAAATCCCTAGTATGATAGTGCTCAATAAATGTTGGCTATTATTATACATATTAAACTATATGTATTTCCCATTTAATCATCTGTAGTGAGTGTCCCAACAATTCTTTTATTTATTTTGTAAACCTCTGAGTTGGAGAAACATATGAAGCATTTTATAGGCAACTATTGGGTTTGGGTTGATATAATCTGAAAACTGCTAAATATTCACAAGTCCAGAATGGGCAAGTCAAAGAAAGCAGCTTCCCGTACCTAATTCTGTAAAAATATAGTGCGAGTTAGGCAAGCATACCAGAAAGAGTATTTTAATACTCACCAGCTTCTGTCCCCATATATAAATTATTAAATAAGCATAATTAAGAAATTTCTGAAATTTTTTGAGGCTTTTAAAAATTTTATGTATTTAAAATTTTAATACTTTTAATATTTTAAGCTTTTTGAAATTTTATGTATTTAATATTGTATTATTTTCTTTTAAAACTTATTTATATAAACAAAACTACATACACACAGACACATATACATACACATGAATATATTGCCCAGAATTCTATCTTACATAGGTATTTATTGTTAACATGTGGTTAAATATTGACTTTCTTAAAGTCAACTAATTACCCAAATACTTTTAACCAAAAAAGACTGCTTTATAATGTCTACATACTTGATTGTTTAAGTAAATTAAATAACTTCATAAAACTTAATTAAAAATATTTTGAAAAGAGGAGGACAAATTTTAAATATTATTTACCACAAATAGAAAACTTCAGGATATATAACATCTTAAATATCAGGCAAAAATATAAGTATCAACTGCCTTAGTTGATGTGAAGTAGTGTGGGATAAAATAAGTAACACAATACCTATGGCATTTCAAATAAAGTTTTACTACTGTAAACCCCATGCATAATTTGTCTATTATACAAATTAGCATTATGACTAAATGGAGTCAGATTAGGTATCATATAAGCCTAGTAGATGTCTTGTAAGGATGTCATAAAACCTGTCTTAATTTTGACTTATAATTTTGATAAAACTTTAACTCAACATGATGAATACCCCAGATATTTGCAAATGTACTATTTTGATGGGAACATAAGAGCTACTTGCTCACTTAATCAACCCTCCTACATGCTAACATACATTTTTTCATCACATTTATCACAATAATTATTAAATTTTCAGTTTTTAGATGAAAAAAAATCTGAGCTTCAGAACAGTGGTTTAAAATGGTTTAAAGTTTAAGTGGTTTAAAGTCACAGAATAAGGTGCAGAACTTGAAATCAACGAAAGCCCTTACTTTTTCGATGATACCGTAACACACCCTTAACATCTTGTTCAACGAGGGAAAATGGACATCAAGACCATTTCTTCCTTTAAAGATTTGTTCTTCTTGCAACATACTGCTGTAACAAGGCTGACATACAGCCCTCCCCATCCAACCCTTTCCGTTGCTCCCAACACTTGACAGAACATGTTCTGTTTCTGAGATCTAAAAGCAGCCCCTCTAACCAAAATGTCAATATCCTAGGTCAGAGTTCAGCAAATGCTCATTTTTTTTTCTTTTTGCCATTTTTGCATAGTCTCATGTTTGTTATAAACATCCCCCTGTCAAGTGCAAGTTATTTGGAGTGCAGGAACCATCTCGTTTTTTCTTTTTCTTTGAAAATATTTGTACCTTTCTCCTATCTTTTCACCCTCTGTTAGAATTCAGCCATCTGTGTGTTATATTTGCTGACCTTGTCTGGAACGGAGTCCCTGCTGGTCGGTCCAGTAGTGCTAAAGAAGGATGTAGGTGGGACTAAAGATTAAATGGCAAAAGCCTTTCCAACGATAACTTCTGAGGTTAAGCGAGAGGACAGGTGCAAAATGTACCATCAGAGTGAGTTGTACAGCCAGAGTATAATATTAAGGCTAATGTTTGGAGCTGTGATTTGTGATAAATCAGAAATTAAAGGGGGTGAGAATGGGAGATTGTTTTGATCAATTTCAGACTTCAGTCCAGTCAGACTTTCACTGCTGCTTGTTATTTCAAGTATTTGTTTCCTTGGGTGGATTGGTATCATTCAAAAGGACTACAAGATAATAAATTAGCATTAAACAAACATTTAAGAAGTATGTCAATGAGAAACCATGTGTGATTTGATCTTCACTTTCCCATATTTCAGCCATTCAGCATAAAGAGGCTTACTGATTTTTTACCCCCAGTTTTTACATGGTGGAGCCTTTGCCTTCTCCAGCATCCTTCCAACATTATAGTCCTCTGCTCCTTTGATGTTTTACATCTCTCCACAATTATCTCTTATACCTTCTATTCATGACATTCAATCACCACCATGTTCTTGTTCTAGATACTTCTATTGAGCTTCTGCCCACCCATGAGCCTTCCCCCAGCCTTTCCCCATCTCCTCCCTCAGGGCACATTGAACAACTGAAAGGCAACACAGCCTTTCAATTTGGCCATGTGTCCACAGTCATTTAGGCCTCATGGACATTGGAGTATGATCAGTTTCACAAACTTTAATAGTTTTCTTGGAAGAAAAACATTACAATGAGTAACTTTTTAATATCAAGGTTTTGTTTGTGAGTAGTTTTCCATCACTTTTGAGCATTAATCAAAAGATAAAGATGATTTTGTTTTACCTGAAATTAAGAAATAGTTTTAAAACCATTTGATACGACATTTAAATAACTATATCTCTTAGCGAAGTAACTGTCCTTTACTTTCAATGTTCCATTGTCATAAGTCAGGTAGCATTATCAAAACTGGCTGGAATATGACTAAAGTGCACCCTTGTAACACCAAGGTCAAGAGTTCAGTTCTCTGTAACAGTCAGCAGCCAAAAAACAAACAAAAAAAATTTTAATTTAAAAATGCCCGGGATCAAAACAGTTTCCTAATCAGTCTTTCTTCTTACTTTTTCAGACCTCATCTCACAAGTTTCTCTTCTCTATCACTGCCAGAATTATCTTTCTAAAATATAACATGATCATGTCTAGCTTCAGTTTGTGATACATCGGTACTTCTGTACTTCCTACGCAGTGGGCGCAGGCTCCTTCGGGTGGCATCTGTAAGACTCATGACCTTCTCTTATACCTCCCCCTGGTCATGCAGCTAATCATTTTTTTTTTTTTTTTTTTTTTTAACCAGTGTCCAAAACTGTTACCTCCTGTGCTTGTGATCATTCCTTTCGTTCTGGGTTGTGGCTCCACCTCAATTTGCCTTTCCCACTCATTCCTGCTTAGCCACGACTTCTCCACCCTTCACAAGTCAGCCCAAGCTTTATCACCTCTGCGAAGTCTCTCCTGTTACCCTACACATAATTTTCTACAATTTTCTTTGTTTTCTGGTTCTCATATACATAGCATGTTTCTACTACAGCACTAAGTACATTATCTTATAATTTTTAACTTCCATGAAGTTTCTTTTAGACTATAAACTTTTCCAGGGAAGACGGTATGTTAGATGTACCTTTGAACATAGCATTGGTAATTTCATTTAATACATTTAATAAACATAATGGAAATTTGCAGAATAAAAGTAAAACAGTCTCCTTAAAAAATAAATTATGAAAACATTTTTTAAAAACAGAGAATGTGGAAATTAGTTGGAGATTTTAAAAAGTGTCATTAATAAACAGAGTAAGATTTACCATGAAGCTAGTGCTTCCTCCCCGCTATGGCCTCTCAGAGTGGTAAGAATTTGTGGGAGTTTTCAAGTATTCCAGGAGGGCAAAAATGGCAGCATGCAACTGGCAAGCTCTTCTCTGGGAGCATTTGTGATAGACTGCACAGGGGACCAGAATGTCTAAGGCTACACTAATCTGTCATAACTTTTTTCCGGTTTTAAATAAATACTTGCTTTCAAAACTAATTTTACACTCATAAGTATATGTCCTTTTTCTTAAAGAAAATACCAAAATTTTATAAGCTTAAAATTCCACAAAAACTTTGGTCCCATGTACCAATCACACAAGAAAACAAGAAAATGGGATCAAGATAAATGAAAAATTTTAGTTATTTGTTCACATATTTCTCCTTATACAAAAATGACAGTCTGACCTCAATAGAATAAAATTGTGGAAAAAAGACAGGTTGTAGGAACAGACAGTTGAGTTCGTAACTTGGGAATGTTTTATTAGTTGGCACCACTTAATGTCTTTGGTGCTATTATCATTCTTACCTTATTTAATTTAACTTTATCCTTAAATACCTATTTTCCTAACAACCTGGTGAATTCCCCCAAGCAAAAGAACATCTGCCATTTTTTTTTTTTTTTTTTGTATTCAAGGGAAACATTAAAAATATTTAAAAATTGCTATGGCAATATCAATTTGTATATAAACCAAAGCTTTAAAACTATATTCTCTTTCATTCTTTGAATAAACTTAAACTGTACTACCAGACACTATCAAAGTGAGATAAGTTATAGGGCTAATTTTTCATTAAATTATTCTAATTGTTTCCAAAATATTTTTAAGATTTTAAAAATTGTTGGTACTAGATTTGTTTGAAATGGCTGTCAGAGTCATGATTTGACATATGGAAAAACATGAAATTTTCCAACACTTTTTTACTAAGTTAATAGACACTAAGTGATTTATAGTCTCAAATTGTCTTAGTATCAGCAATGTTATTCATAATTCTGAAGCTGCATTTGCTTTTTGTGGAATAATAGCAATCATATTATGAATTTTTATAACTTTTATAGTAATATCTGATATTCTAATATATTAAATATGTCTTTCATTAAAGGCATTTGTTGGGTATTGTTGCAGGAATGTTGCAAAACCAAGAACCCCCAAATTCAATGTTTTACAGAAATGAACATTTACTCTTTTGCTTCTGAGTCTGCATGTCCACTCTGGTTTTGGCTGATCTAGGATGAACCCATCTGGGCACCTCTGTTTCAGTCTGCACATTACTGAGCTCAGCTTCAAGTTCAGAGTTAGGTTCTGATCAAATACATGTGTCCAACATCATTCTAAAACCAGGAGTTACCAGGAGATATTCTCCTTGAGGTGACGGAAGCACAAGAGAGTAGCAAATGGAAATGCCAGATGCCTTGTAAGGCCTGTGTTGGATCCATAACACTGCCACTGCCACCCACGATTCCTTGACCAAAGCCAGGTTGGCCAAGTGCAACATTAACTGGGTGGAGAGATATACTCCACTCCCTCTACTGGAAGCTACTAAAAACTCATATATTAAAAATCAAAATTATTTAATTCTATAATAGGGAAAATGAAGACTTGAAAATAATGTAGCATACTTCATCAACCAGGCCTCAAAAATGGTTCATTTGAATGTCAAATTTCATTAAGGGAAACCGATTTTGCTATGCCAGATGAGAGAAGGTATGTTATGGAGAATTGGCATATTGTTATTATAAGGAACGTAGATTTTGTTGCCTAACTTCCTGGAATTAAATTCTTGCTCTCCTACTTAAGCTTTAAATAAAAGTTCAGTGCCTCAGTTTCCTCAAATGTAAAATAGGGATGATGGCAGCACTCAACTTAGTTAAAATATATTCTTAACAGACCCTGCCTCAGATTAAGTCCTTTATAATATGCAACAGCTTTCTTTTTAATTATAAAAATGATTTTATTAATGAAATGACCAGTATACACTAGATTCATTTTAATGACCTTTTCCCATTAAATGGAAGCAAATTTCAACTAGATGGTGGAAAGTAGAACCCACTGCCTAAGAATACCAGGTCCCTAATCATGCATGGTGACCTCATCACAGAAGTTTCAACCACGCTCGGGTAGCTGAGAGTGTCGTACCAGAACCCGAGGTGTTCTCATTGTCACCTTCCTGCCTTCTCTCCAGGTTTTTCTCTGGACCTCAGAGTCTAAAAACTGCAAAAGCTACAGTTTCCATGAATGGCCTCATAAGGGCAACTCAAAGATAAGAACCCAGACCAGTTAAAAAAGGAGTCAGTGGGAGGCAGTCAGAGTATCAGGAGCCAGATGGTCAAGAGACAGTAGTCCCCTTAGATACCAGCACTGCAATAGGGATGTGGTCTGGGTAGCCCTGGTAAGGGGCTTGGGTCTAAGAGCTGTGGCAGGCTGGAAGGGAGCCTGCAATGGCGCCCCAGTAAAGCCCATGACAATACTTTAGGCAGGGCAATACGTAGCCTTATAAATTGGGCTATTCCCTAATAAAGAAGTCTGGAAGGCAAGATTTAAGAAAGGGATTACCTGGTTTCTGCATAAACAGAATCTAGTTTCAGATCTGAAGTGGGATCATGGAAGCCACTTGACCACATTTAAGCTTTAGTTGCTTGATCACACTGAAGGTGGACCCAAGAAGAAGTCTAGAGAACAGCTGACAGAGGGGAAGGGGAGTAAAACAATATAAAAACGTTTTAATATTTTATTAAGTGATACAGAAATCCTGGGATATATGTGTTCGGTGACTGCCTGTTAAATCGCTGTCAGTTTGGAGGAGTGTAATAAAATCCCTCCAACCACAAATGTCTTTTTATTTTTAAAGTGAAAATAATAATACCTGCCTTATATATTTAACAAAGTTGCTGTGAGTAAAAACTGAGCTGAGGGACTCTAAAGAGAGTCATGGAAAATAAAGTAAGGTACACGTGTACATTTGGAGAGAAATAAACAAAGAAAGACACTGAAGTGTCTGGACTCCAAGTCACTCACATCACCAGAGTTGCTTTCTCTCTCTGAGAGAAGGAAAGAAGGCAGGTGACCTTGCTAAATCTTCTTGTCACCCAAACCTCTAGATAAGTAGAGAAATGATATTTTCTAGAAGAAAAGATATTTTTTAGAAGAATACCATTAGCAGAATGTTGTGGGGGAGGGTCATCTGTAGTAAATAAGATCAAGGTCTATGGATTCATGAATTCTAGCTTCCTAGAAAATGTCATGCAAGCTATACAACTCTCTGGGGGTATAAAATAGAAATAATACTCCTCCTGCTTATAATCATAGTACATAATTTAAATACTCCTCCTGCTGTGTGAGGTAATAACCCACAAAGCCTCACTTGGAGATCTCTTCTATTATTGTGGGCCACAGATGCACGTCTGATGTGAAAAGAAGGGACCTGAGGAGCCGCTCTCAGTGTCCCAGAGATCACCTTTCCTCATCTGAGCCTCTTTATTATCTGTATCCTTGAAATCATTAGTAACACTTACTAAAGGATAAGATATCAGATTCACTTGAGTCTGTTTGATTTCTTAATCCAATTCTAGAACCATGTAATGTCTGAAAAGTGTCCTTTCCCCTTTTCCCTTCATTTGCAGAGACATATGAGACAGGAACTTGACAAAAATGGAAACTAACCTCTGCCAGTTCCTTTGTATCTACTGGGAATAAATTTTGGAATATTGTTTTAGGGTTAGCAAAGTCCATTACCAAATCTTAGATACACAAAATGGACTTAAAAAAAGCAAAAGATGGACAGAGCAATTTCTTGGCAAGTATCTCATGAATGCTCATAACCAATAAAAAAAAAAGAAAAGAAATTGAATTTGCTGGAATGGAGGTGCTTGGAGAGGGAGCGAAAGGTATTGGCAGAGCAGCCTACCTGGTGTAAAATCTTTACCTCACCAGACCTTCATGAGAGTCTGAAGGTGTGACATAAAATGAGTCTGACATAAAATGCCTTTGTGGGTAATTTCAACTGGAAATAATGATAATATTTTTTTTAAAAAAAACTGTAAAAAATAGTCTCCAAGAGAATTGTAAAATGATCCATATGGTACTATTTCAGTAAAATTAGGAGTTTAGAGATCAGCATGCATGGAAAAGAATGCAAGAGAAGGAGGAGGAGCAGGAGCAGGAGAGAGAGAAGCCACCGTTCTTCTTTCCAGGAACTCCACCGAGCTTTGTGGGGATTCAGGGATTTAACAGTCTGCTTGATGGGTTTTCAGTCTGCAAATAAAGAGAATTTCAGTTGATAGCTACAACACATTTATAACAAAGCCAATTCACAATTGATGTCACATTGTACATTTCCAAAACCCAAAGGTTTGGGACAATGGTTTAGAGCACGTAACTTTAAAGAAAGCACATCTGACTCACCCATCAGCATGGTGAAGAAACACGAATATCAGGATGCACTTACCTCATGGCTCCACCTATATAACAATATCAGGTTCAGGACTTCCTATGAATTTTATAATTTCCATTTCTTCAGGTATCATATATGCTTTTTAAGTTTACTAATCTTAAATATACCCTAATTCTTAAGGATGAAGTCTAAAAGTAATAAAATTAGTCATGCCTATTAGCCCAGTTATCCATTACTTTACGAAAATACCCTAAAACTTAGTGGCTTAGAACAGCCACCTTTTAATCTAATTTATAATTTTGTGGGGTAGCAATTGACACAGGGCCTCCTTGGGCAATCACTGTCTCAGCATGAGGTGAACTGGGGTCACTTGGTGATATTCAGCTGATAGCTGGCATGGTCTGCAGGGTTCAAGCAGCTTCACTCACACGTTTGTGATCTTGGCAGAGCTGGATTCAACTGGCCTCTCTACCTGACTATATAATCTCAGGACATCTCCACGACATTGTCTTTTTGGGAGGATCACTAGACTTACTTACACTGTAGCTTAGGGCTTTAAGAGCAAGGGTTCCAAAAGACAGGAAGTGAAAGCTGTGCATCTCTTAAGGCTGTGGCCCAGAAACTGGTACAAAATCACCACTGCTATATTCTATTGATTAGGCACTCACAAAGCCCACCAATTTCACGTGGAGGGGTCCTAGAACTCTCCTCTCCGTGGGATGAACATCAAAAATTTGGCCGTAATGAGTCCAAAATATAATTCAGTCTAAAATTGTAATACTCTAGCCCATTTAATTCATAATCATTATTTTCATATTTATAGTATTTTAATAAATTTTATTATTCTATACGACAATAACTGATTAAAAGAGGCCTGTTTATTGCTAAAAACAAATTTGTTCTTTTTAACTGCTTAACTAATTCACCTAAATCAAGCAATCCATGCTACTTTAAAAGCAGTCTCTTTCTTTAAAAAAAAAATACTTAAGCATTTATGTAAGATGAAAGTTGACACCTCTATAACTCTTTGTTTGGATTTGGAGTTGCATAGGGAAAAATTAGACACATTTTCTTTTGTCAGGTAAAAGCTGCAGAATATGAATTATGTTGATTCATAATAGAAATGTCATTTTTAACCTTCCAGTCTTTACAGTCTGAAAAACAAATTCCACAAGTCATCAACATCCTCTGAACTGTACATATGCTCCACCTTAACCTTGTATCCCCTCCAGGTAATTTTCCATGCTGGTTTGTTCTGGTCTGACATCTCCTTTGTGTGCTGGGATTTAAGTTAACCTTTCATACTTTTATAACAGATGCCGCATACACTGTGGCCAGGGATTTGGTTAATTGCTTCTCTGATGGAGAGACCATCTTCAGTTGCAGAGGATTTAAAAAGATTCAGGAAATCAACAACAGGTAAATTAGGAGAGGATCAGAGACTTCCCTGCTGGAAAAAAAAATGTAAATGTTAAAAGCTTGATCTGATCCGCATGCTCATGCATATTTCTAGAATAGGATTTGTCAACTGCAAATGCAAAGTAGCTCCAATTTGATGTTACTGACTTTGTCTGCTTTATATGCTGAAACCCTAAAGCAGCAGAACTGACTGCCAAGTATTGATGTAAGAGTATTGACAAAACAGAAGGCTTCCCAGTGAGGACATCCTCTCATAAGGCTCCACACTGTGACTCTGTAATTACAGCTTCAGTCTCTCCGTATCACATCTCTGGTCCACTGGCCTATTGGACTTGGCTTTACTTTAAACCCCCCTGCCACAATTTTTAAAAAAAAGAAAGAAAAAGAAAAAGACAGAGGGAGGAAAAGGAGCTAATTAACTACTATAAGTAGGAATAAATTACCTGAAACAAATAATCTTATGAGATGAGGAAGAAGGAAATGGCCATAATAAAATAAGCAGTTAAGGTCTTTCAAAGATTCACGAATAACAAATACCCTCTGCATCCCATCTTTTGTTAAATCCCACTTCAGTAGTGCACACAGCTCTACTATGACTATTCAGAAAACAACATACCTCTGGCGGAATTTCGTCTCAATAAGGCATTAGATAAAAGTAAGCCATGCCCTGCATTGAATTGTGAGTTATTTCAAATCAGAGGATAAACTGATCACCATAATGAATTCATGGTTATTATAACCTGTTGAAGAGGCTTAAATAAATACTGAGATATTGTTGTATTTGTATAACTCATATATATGCTTTGTAGGAGGTGGTGTTGGTGACATAGAAGAGTGCCATCCAAGGTAGGGTCTGTTTGCTCTGAGGGCTGATAGTTTGGGACACAAACAGAAAATATTAGCACTCCTAATTACATTTTTTTTTAATTCACACTTTTTAAATTTTTTGTATGTATCACAATGCACATAATAGTTTTATATTTTTATAGAGCTGTGCACAAACACACTTTATAAAAGAATAGACTATAAATGTACATATGAGGGAAGTACATGCTCAAACTTTTTTAACTTGTGGTGGTGTATAATATAAAAAGTTTGGCAAACATTAATCTCAAAGCATGGAATTATTCATAGAGCAAGCCTTTTTTTTCTAATTTTAATAAGAATGTCACAAGAAGTAGAAAGATTGGGGGTCTTTGAAATCAGCCAGTCTAGAGTAAGAATTCCATTTCTATCTTTTTAAAAATAATATGACCTTAAACAAGTTACAACATATCTTTAAAAAGTCACGATAATAACAACAAACGGCACAGAGATATTATCAGGATAAAATAAAAGCAAATGAATGCTGTAACTAAGTACAATGCTTAATGTGCATAAGTGGTCCATAGAGGTTAGTTCTGCTCCCCTCTCCGCTTACTAGTTTCCTTGACAGCTTCCTTCTACCACGTGTGTGTGTGATTCTGTATTTATGGCTGTATCCTGTTGCTTTTCTTGAATCTCTCTCACTGCAAAATCTAGATATCCTGTAAGTTTATTTTGTCAGTTGTTTCATGTATAATTCATCCCTTATTCAAAAAGCACCAGGTTACTTTATTACAAGAAAAACTTTTAATATTTCAGAGCAATTAATATTGAATAAAAGAGAAAAATGGGAGTCTCTCCTCTTGACCATTATTTCTTTCTTAACTCCCACCTTAGCATTTCCACTTAAGAGATGAGTTCCTCTCCACCCCAAAAAGTATGTTTGCAATATTGGACCTTGCTCCTCTTCATTCCTCAGTTTCCTCCTCCCTCTGATAGGAAATTCTTATCCTGCTCCAGTTTTCACCTTATAACAGGATTCAGAGTGGCTTAAGCTCCAAACTCCTCTCTCACTAGGGCTGAAGTTTTGCCTCAGTCACCCCACCTCGTTTTACTTTGAAAACTTTGTTTCTTTTATATATATATAATAAAACAAAACATCTTTTGCTATTGCATTTGGCTTTCGTTTTATTTAGTTTTCTTTATCCCCATTCTTTGGGCCTCCCACTTATCTCTCCATACAAACACCCCCTCCCCCATACACAAGACAGCAGCAATAACAAACATTAAGGCTCAATTTTAAACCATAGCACCCAAAATTTAAATGTAAGCTACAACGTAAAACTATTTTATTTTCTGTACACTGCTGAGTTATCATCTCATTATTACTGATAGAATAAAAACTCCCTATTGCAAGACATATAAGAAGTAAGGAAGCATGATCAATGACAGATTCTAACATGTACTTTATCAAATTAAAATAGAAAACCAAAATGAAGAATATAAGACAGGGGAAATAGACCAAGACATGCTGAAATATAATCAGAGAGGATGGTGATCCAAGAAAAGGACATCTTTAGGGTTTTATGCAGGAAGAACATTTTGTCATCTTCAAAGACAAAGAAAAAAAAAGATCAATTCACTCCCAAATGGTAGATGCAGTAATGTCATACAAATGAAGCCATAATTAGCTAATTTATTGCTCTAACAATATATTTCTGTCTTTGGAAGTAGCCAACTAATTGACTCAATTTAATAGTTTCTACTTTCAATGTCTCTTTTTACATGTCTTTACATAAAGGCATATTAAATAGTAGACTTGAAATACTTATCCACATAATTCATGGATAAAATCTTCCTTGATGGTCACTAAATTAGGAGGGGCTAAATTATTCAATTTTAGCTATAAATATTGGTCAGATTCACCCAAATCTGCTAATATTTTATCTTCTGTTGTTGTATAGCTAAATACAAGAACTGCTTATCCTTCCCAGTCTCTAAATTTTAACAGGCAAAAATGGTCCAGGGATTAAAATGCTTGGGCACAATGAGCTGTGCAGAAATTCAGAGAAGTGGAGAAGAGACAAGCCCTCATGCAGAGTTTTCCTTCTGTCACTTAGGTCTAGCTGCCTCAAACCATAGTTAGCCCCATCATTCATAAGACTAAGAAAAGAAGACCATAGCAACATGTTTAATTCTAGTGGCATAGAATTGGAACTGTTCTAATGGCATAAATCTACCTTTGTAGTATAGACTGATGATTAAAAACGCAGGCTCTGGAGATGGACTGTGAGCCTCCAGCTCTGTGACACAAGTTATTTAACTTCTTATGGAAGTTAAGTGAATTAATACAATGAAACACTTAGAACAGTACCATCAATGTTCAGAAAATTGTTGTTCTTTTTATACTCTCTCATAATAAAGATGGCACTATTTGCAGGAGATTTCTGTCTAGAACTCCAGAAAAGCTCCCACATCACTGGATTGGTGCACTGATACTGGTGTGGATAACTCCAAATCAATATTATGCTCCAAGAACACTAATTTTAGATCATCAGTTATGCATAGGGTGGTGAGAATTCCCAGTGTGTTTCAGGACCTGTTAAAGAAACTAGAAAATAACACTTTAAAATCAGGTTAACATTCTTATAAATCATCATTTGATAAAAAAAACTTATAATATTGTAATAGAACTATGATATTTCTATGCCTTCCTCACAGAGACCAAGATGACTCAGAGACATAATCATGATAAATAGAATATAGGTAAACCAAGATAAGTTATAAAGCTATTAATTGCAATCTCCTCCTAACAGAAAGTTTGTATAATGTACGAAATACAGAAGAAAGGAACCCAAGCAGAATAATGAGTCAGTTTACTTTGCAGGTGTTCCAGTGAGAAGGGTTCCCACAGCAGTAGGTAAGAAAATCCCAGGAATTTGGACATTTTGACGCTATTTTTATGGTTACAATCATTCAAATATCTGTATTCTGTCTAATCTCAAATATACTCTAAGAAAACCATTTAGGAGATTGCTAAATAATCTTTTTAAAATGTCAACCTAATCCTCACATTGTCCTTCTTAAATTGCTTACTATATCCCTTAATCAATAGTTTCAAAAATGAGGATTATACATTCCTCAGAAACAGAAGAGAGAAGAAAAGAGAAATAAGTGAGATAAGCAGGAGAAAAGATTAAGGCTGAAAATCCAGTACTGAGCCTAAAGCACTACAACAGTTGGAGGGTAGACAAAGCAGGACCAGCAAAGGAGATGAGGAAAAGGAACCAGAGAGGTAAAAGAAGGAGCAGGAGAAAATTCTATCTGAAGACAAAAGAAGAAAGAGTATTAAAGAGCGAAAAGTGGGCAAGTATGTCTAATTCGGCTCAGAGTTTGAGTAAGATGAGACTAGAGATGTAGTTACTGGTTTTGATGCACGGAGATCGTTATGACATCGCCAAGTACAGTGTGAGGGGTGAGACAGAAAGATTTAGAGTAGATGAGAAAAAAATGAGAGACAAGGCAGTAGAAATGGTTGTGGAAATCTCAGTAACTTTGGTAGAGAAAGAGAAGGTAACCAAGGGGTACATGGGTCAAGGGAGGGTAATTTAAAATCATTCTAAACTCTGTGGTGGTCAGTGATTTTGTCTTGTTCACTACTCAGTACCCAGTACTTAGTACAGTGCCTGGCATAGGGTAGATGCTCAAATAATTTATTGAATGAATGAATAATTAAATATATGGTATGAACTAGTACTCAGTTGCATTGTGATGAATAACATCCAGTGTAGAGAGAAATTTATGGTCAAAGACAGTAGGCAACACAGCCTCACTCCTCAGCCACACCTGCCTTCATGCTTGGAGTTCTCACTTTGATTTAATACCATGCCACTCCACAGGTCCAGAAACCAGAGAGCACAGGATGGCCTAATCACTTTCTTCAACTAGCCAACTTCTACCTACTTTTTGTTTCACCTGGTTTCACCCCCTCAGAATAGCCTTCCAGATCCCTATTCAGATTTGGAATTATCTTCTTTTCACATTGCTGTAGTTATTTTTTACTTGGCTGTCTTTCTAACTCGTCAATAAGCATCTTGATGATGGAAACTATGCCCTATTTGATTTTTCATCCTAGTGTCTGGCAAAATGTCTGGTATAAATCAAACATCAATACACATTTGATGAATAAATAATAAATGACATTCCTATTGGGAATACAACATGCTTTTCAGTCAGCATCCATATTCCAGCACACATAAGTCTTCTTGGTAATTTTCTTTTATTTCTTGTTACATAGTAATCTATGACTGGATATTCATATTCTGGTTTATTTGTTTCTTGGGAACTGGTGAGCATGATTTTATTTTTTATTGCCTTTAAGAGAACAAATCCCTTTTCCTGATTATGCCAGTTCAGGAAGTAGAACCCTAATTTCAAGAGGCAGAGGCCCACCCACCTTTACTGTGCACCAACTTAACTAGCATAAACAGTAAAAATAATAATTTATAATGTTACCTAACAAGTATTGAATAAAAATATTTTGCTATTTTCTTAAGAATGACTTGAACCCTTAGAACTAAAATTTCAAATTATATTTTTGTTGTATCTCATATTATTATTATCAGATAGTGTTTTGTTTTGTTTTGTTCTGTTTTGTTTTGTTTTGGGTTTTGTTTTGTTTTGCATTTTGTTTTTTAGTAATCATATAAATCATATTGAGACAATAGGAACTGCTGCAGTATAGGACAATTTTTATTTAATTATATTTTTATTTAATGTCCAGATTATATTTATCCTAATTGAATAACAGAAAGCCTTCCGTGGTGAGTCCTCATTTCTATTCTTTATTTGTATGGAAACTATCACTAAATAAATTAACTTTAATTTCTTTTAACATTTTTCTTATATCCCATGGCTTCAAGAAGCTACCCTGAAACATTAATTTTTTTTAGTAACTATATTCATCTGGTCTTTCACTCCTATTAATATTCAACATGAAGTATGATGCCTTTAAATACCAATAACTGTCCCAGTTCATCCATAATTCATAAATCTCTTTTTAACATGTAATTCATAGGTACTGGTATTGCCCACTGACTCTGGAATTAAAGTAAGATAGAACAGCAGCAAGCCGCACTGGAAAATGACCGTCAGTTTCTGCCATCTTATAAAAATCATCTGGTTAGATGAAGTTCATATTAGCTCCATGTCAAGGAGGAAAAGCTATTAGAGGCACCCCGTGGATTCAAATTTCATTTTATTTATTTTATTTACATTTTAACAATGTTTAACAGGGTAAAGCTCTTAAGAAATACTATATCATTTGCAAGATGGGCTGCTGAATCTTAAGAAGGAAACAGTCTTAACCATGACAAATGCCATTCTCAAAAAATGAATTTTAAAAATATTTACAGCTGCCAGTCAAAAAATATAGCTGTGTTCGTAGAAATAGGACTACATTTCAAAGTGGAAAAACAATGCATGAGAGAAATATGATGCCTTTTCTTAAACTAATCAAAGCCAAGTGAAAAAGATAACAGAGAGGTATCCTTTAAGGGCTACGATATTTTTATAAAACTTTATTTGATTTCCTAGTAATAAACTGAACTTTACTACAATGTAGATTAAACAAAAAATTTACTTCTAGAGATGCCTCAAGTAATTTAATCTGCTGCATTCCATATTGCACAATACAGTGTTTACTGATGATCCCGGTGTCTGACACAGACCTCCTAAATCCCTTGAAATTTCCTAAGCTATAGGAGCACCTTTTGTTCTAATTAGGTAACTGTTGATGGGCTCCTGGAAAGGGCCTGGTCATCAGTAAGACCAAAGCCTCATTAGAAGCTCGAAACTTTCAGCCCCAGCCTCCATCCTACAAGGAGAACGGAAGTGGAGTTTGAATTAATGAAACATATCTACATGATGAAGCCTCCATAAAAAATCCCTAAAAGACAAGGTTTGGAGAGAGTCCAGGGTTGTGAACACATCCAGAGGACATGTTCATATCCTGAAGGGTGAGAGGGTGGTGCACCCCAACTCCGTGGGGACAGAGCTCCTGTACTCAGGACCGTTCCATACCTTGCTTGCCCTCGTACCACCTCATCCAGCTGTTCAGCTGTATACTTTGTTATATTCTTTAAAATAAACTGGTAAATTTAAGTAAACATTTCCCTGAGTTTTGTGAGCCGTTCTAGCAAATGATTGAACCCCAGGAGTGGGTTGTGGAATCACTGACTTACAGCAAGTTGGTCAGAAAAACAGGTGACACCCTGGAATTGCCACTGTTGTCTGAAATGGGGAGCAGTCTGGTTGGACTGAGCCTTAACCTGTGGGGCCTGTACTAGGTCTAGGTAGATGGTGTCAGAATTGAATTAAATTGAAGGACACCCAGCTGGTGTTGGAGAATTGGATGGTATGGGAAAAAAACCCACACAAATGGTGTCAGAAGAGAAGTGTTCTGGAAGTATTGAGTGTTATGAGTGAGAGTATAGAAAAAAGCAAACTTTTTTTCTGTGCAGTTACTGACCACTTATGTTCTTATACTCTGCTTACCCTTCCCAAAATGACTAACCCCTTGCTCAACAGGCAAACATAGCCAACTTTTTCAAATTTGAGCTCCTGCATCACCTCCTATCTGAAGACATTCTCATCTATGCTGCCTTCCCTTCAAGAAGGCTATGCAACCCCTCCTTGGTCTGTCCGCTGTACCCTATTCAAACTCTGTCATGATGTCTTCACCAATGCCCCATCCTGAACTTGTTTACCTATCAGTTTTGGCCAACCAAGTCAGAATTTCTTAATAGCAAAATTGCCTCTTGTATATTGAATTAGGGGAATTTGGCAGAGAATATCAATTTGTAAATTAAGGAATGGATTAGATTAATAAGGCTGATTTTGAGAATAAAAAAGAGTTATAGTAGCATAATTTATTATCAGTTCAGTTCATTAAGTATGTGTTTATTTAACTTCTATTTACTATGTTGAGTGTGAGGAATATAATAAAGAATAAGATGAGATTCCTATCCTCAGTAAGTGCTAAATCTTTAAAAAAAGTGATATTTGAAAATTCAACAGAGTAAAATTCCAACATAGTTATATGCATAATGTAAAATGACATCCAAGTGACACAGAATGAAATATATAAATTTAAGTTTTATAAATATAAAAGTAATATCTGAATTTATGATATGGAATCAAGTCACATTAGAGACATATATGCCAGGTACATCCCAAACTAACCTAAATTTCAAGAATGCATTCTTTCTATTGGAATTTCAAGAATACATACTTTCTTTAGGCTCTCCCACCTAAATAACAGTAATAGTAACACATAATCCAATGGTTAACTGATCAAAATGTAAATATGAAAAATGTATGAGAAACTGACCAAAATTTGTAGAAAAATTTTATCCAACCGAAAACATAACCAATGGTCTACAGTGTATGTTCTGTCTTCCTATAAAAAATGCACAGAATTTTTGAATGTTTTAGCAATGTTCTCCTCTTCCCCACCCCCAGCCTGTGCTGTAGTGCATATTCAGGTTAAATCAGAACATCTATACTGCAGTCCTTGAATATAATTGAGAGGAGAGCATTGAAGTAAAGTTCAACAGGTACAACATTTCTAGCCCAGTACAAGACATTGAAAAGATAAGAAGAATATGCCCATATTGTGGAGAGGGAAAGACCAAAAATCAGGTAATGGAGAGGGCAAAATAAGAGCTGAAACTTGCCCTTAAGAAATGTGAGAGAAGTTTCTCCAGGCTCATCCATGTTGTTGCAAATGGGAGTATTTCATTCTTTTTTATGGCAGAGTAGTATTCCATGGTGTAGATATACCACAGTTACTTTATCCAATCATCCATCAATGGGCATTTAGGTTGGTTGAGTTAAATAAGCAAAGTACAGAGGGATAAATACCACATGTGCTCACTCATATGTGGGAACTAAGAGAGAAAGAAGGAAGGAAAGGAAGACCACAGTGGTGTGTTGGACTTGCAGAGGGAGAGAACATTCTATGGGCTACAAAGTGGAGTGGCGGGGGGAGGTTGAGGATAACTGGGTAGGGGACACAGGGTACAAATGCAATTTGTGGTAATGAGTATGCTGCCAGTATGAATCTGGCTCTCGCATCATGGGCATGAGGGGTGACAATCAGCTTTGTATCTCATGAATATTCATAACCAATATAAATAAATAAACAAATAAAGAGAACAGAACTGTGGTTATTAGAGTTGGTGAGAGATTGGTTAAGGGTCAGAAAGATTGATTACATTGCGTAAACATAAGTATTCTTGTTTTTCTGATTTGATCACTGCATATTGTGCACAGGTGTCGATATTCAAGTCTTTCCCCCACAAATAATGTATAATCAACTATGTTGCAATAAAAAAAACAGTCAAAAAAAAAAAAAAGAAATGTGACACAGAGTTGAGGGGAGAAACATAGCCACAATCTGAGGTGTCACTTGCCATGAGGTGTCACTTGCCATACTTACATACACACACATATTGGATTAGTTAGAAAATGGCATGTGGTAGATGCTTTCTGAAGTCATATGAACAATATAAGGTAATCCAAGGAAAACCAGATGACTATCGACCAAGATACCTCACAGAGTGTCATAAACTTGGTAATTTGTCCATGTCCAGATGTCGGTCTTGAGTTGTACTGAAACTAGAGCTCTCCAGTGCCCCCCAAACTGAGGAAAACTCAAAATTATACTCACACATGACAGTGTATATAGGATACCCACTGACCTCAAATGCCAGACCAGCATATACGGCTTTCAGTAGGTATTATGAGTGCATCTTGAAAGGAAAGGAATCAAAATAAAGTGCATTAGTTACACAGTTCAGATGTTTAATTGCATCATCCTCTGTGAGCTAGTGCTTCTGACTCTTCTATAAGAATAAGAAAGTGGACAAAAGGACTAACTAATTAATTAGGTGTTGTTGTTGTTGTTGTTTACTTTTTTCTTTTTTTTTTTTTTTTGGTCTTTCTTTTCTCTAGAATGTAGTTTTGCACTTTTTCCTCTTTGATTAATTCATTTAGTCATAACTTATCTCCAACTTGAGAGCCATTCTGCCTCTGCTCTTATCCAACCTGAGCTTCTCTATTTCCTAGTTTTTAGAGGAAAGGGGCCAAGGGTGGAATTTACCATCACACATGTACATCATACACCTTCTATAACTTTCTATACTTTTATGTCAAACCACTTTCAGATTCATGATTGGTGTTGGTACACAAAAGCAGATGGAAGTTTTTCAACCTCCTCTGCATTCTTTTTGGAAATTCCACATTTCCACTGCTAATGCCAAAGACTCTTTGAACATCTTTATGTGTGACATTGATCTGATTAGTCCTTGTATTTTGAATGTCTATTAAACCCACAAGAAAAGAAATAAATATTGATATAAACCTACAGATGTTATAACCTCCCCCTGCTTGCTAATCTTTTAGATAAAGATCATGGATGAAATCACTAATGACATCTCATACCAACAAAATTATACTGTTGTATAATAACCTGGATAAAGTAGGTTTGAGGTTGCTTTTTCACGAATTCAATTCTGTGGTCTCTTAACTGTTGAAATAAATCAGCATGATGTTAAATAACTTGTCCCTCTCTCAATATCTGCAGTAAATATTGTCAGAATCGAAGAAATTAGACACACAGGCATGTCTACATGCTCAATGGTGAGAAGAATTAAATAAATTTTTTAAATAAAAATGTTAAATGTAAGCATTTCTTTATGAAATTTTGACACTACTCATATCACTAAATAATAAAATAATCTCTAACACTTCTATGTTTTCACAGTTTACTTTCAAATTTGGTATCTTATTTGATTTTCATTACAAAGATAATTCAGTATCCATATTTTGGAGAGCTAAATAGACACACATAGAGATTAAGGAATTTACCGACAATGATTGGACCAGTTGGTATAGCAGATCCAGACTGAGGACTAAAACTAGAACCCATGTAAACTGAATGAAAATCTACAGTAATTTTCAATATACCAATGACAGCGTCATTTGCCTCCCTTTGTCAGAAAGAAAAGTTATAAGAAGAGATGCTGCAGTGGTGCAGTGGACTAGCAGAGGGAGAGAGCATGCCGAGGGTTGCAACGTGGAGTGGGGGAAAAGGGAGGGGAAGAGAGGTCAGAGATTAATTGGGTGGCGACATGGGGTATAATCGCCATTTGTGGTAACGGGTATGCTGCCAGTATTGATCTAGACATCACATCTTGCGCACAAGTGGTGACAGTCAGCTTTGTACCCCATGAATATTCATAACTAATTTTTTAAAATGAGATATTGTATAAATATTCACAGTTAAGAAAAAAAGTTGATTCTACATTCTTCTCCTTAACCCTGTTTCAAATATGTGTTTCCAAAATTTCTTCTAATGTTATCTTCTCTTAATCATAAAATAACCAGCATTGAATCCTAACTAGAATAGTGTTAAAGTCATAAAGAAAACATCATAATATGATACTATACGTGTATCATACTAAAGCCAATGTTACCAACAGAAAAAAAATAATAATAATAAGTGAAAAACAAGAACAACGTCAACAATAAAATCCATGTTCTGGACTCAGTTTTGTGTTTTAAAAATTGACAGAGGGTCACAATAAGACTAACTTTTCATGAGCAGAAGGTATTATTATCCATCCTTTCAGACCTAGGCTTGAAGTATCAAAAAATAAATAACGGCCTGTACTTTTCATAAAGCTTCCGCAATTCTCCCCCAAAGCTACTCGTAATGACTTCTTGTCAGAAGGAATAGAGGAAACATTTTTTCAGTTCCTCTGGAGGTAGTTCTACATTGATTTCAGAGATGTAGTCATGCACCTGGCCAAGCTGGCAAGTGGACACACAGTGCCCTCCAGCTCCCTGAAGCGAATCAGAGCTTTACATGACAGCAGTGGCCAAAACACTCTCTTGTTCCCTTCAGGTTTTCCAGCATCAAAATTGCAGAAATATAATTGATTTCATTGTCACAGATTTGCTATATTATACTCAAATTATACACACAAAAAATAGTGTCACTTATATCTTAACATCAAGTCTCCTAGTAATATGTGCAAACTTCTATGTATATAAATTCAGATTGTCTATTGCCAATTTGTTTTCTCGGTGAAAAAGTCAGTGTTTGTCTACAGAAATTTCCTTTCCAACTGTCTATGGCACCAAACAAAATCAATTTAGAACTTCTAAAGTTTCCATTTAATTGGCTGAAAATGGATTTGTGCATACTTACACCCAGATGCTAGTGACTCCACTGACTTGCTATATGAATTTAGGAGCATTACTTTAGATCTTCAAGTCCCAGCATCCTCATCTACAAAATGGAAAAAATTCTAATAACCATTTTGTAGATTTATTAAAGACTTTAATCCATATAAACTGCTTTAGTATCTGGCATATACAAAGGTAATTGAAAAAGTTCATGGAAAGATTAGTGTTATGTTTTATTTCCATTTTTCCATGAACTTTTTGGAGTTGCTCGTAGTACATATGCAGTAAATATTAGCTTTCATGTAAGTTAGTTTTATTGTTGATAAATATCTCAATTACATTTCACAATTATGATTTGTAAGATATCTTACCTCCCCTGGACAGTTTTTATTTTAATTTTTGCTGTTTATTAATTTTCTGTTTTCTTAACACACGTAATTCAGAGAGGTAATTTCCATTTAAGTTGCTTTGAAGAAGAAAAGAATTATTAAAATAATAAGTAACAATTACTTTGCAGTACAGGTTTATCCTTTAGGGTTAAAATAAATATAGGAGGCCATGGCTATTAGTGTCTTTGCGGTAAGATAAATAATTCATAATTATCAGTATAAAAACATACATTTTGAAACATCATAAAGGGATAACTATACCATAAACAGTAAATTTCTTTCCTCTAACCATATTTTCCCTGTGAAACATTTGATTTTCAGTTAAGATAATGATTATTGCTTATTTGGGTAGCTAAAATATTCTCCTCATTCAGGCTATCACCACTTTTGAGTGAGTCTTTAGAATGCTTGGGGGTTCTCTGGAGTCTTCCGAGACAACTTGTCACCCAGCCTGAGATAACCGATGAGGGAGCCTGGAACTACTGCTTTCTGTGGGTCTCAGCCTCAAATCCTTCCTGTGAAGTAAGGGCTGGAGTGGTTGTAGGACAAGCTCTGCATTACTGTCCTACATCATATAGTTACAGAGAGAAAGATGTTTCTCGTGGCCTAGACATGTGTCTCCAATGTGATAACTTCTAGCTACATGTCACTATTTAAAATTATGTTTCCATTAATTTAAATTAAGTTAAATTCAATTAAAAATGCATTTTCTCTGTTGCACTTGGCACATTTCACGTGATAATGGCCACAGCACATATTGGATAGCACAGATACAAAACATTTCCATCACTCCAGAAAGTTCAATTGGTCAGCACTGGCCTAGACCTTGGGAGAACAAAGAGACATGCAAAGCCTGAGCCAAATGTCACATACCACCTCCAGGATGCAACAAGCGATAGGCAATACTGACTTCTTGTTCTTACATGGATTCATATAATTCCTTTCCCAACTTAGTCCCAATTTCTTATTTGTGGTTTTGTCACTTGTAACTTTATGAACATGTCAATAAATATTATTTCTACTTGTGGAAGAATGAAAGGGATATATGCTCCATATATGGATTGCTGGGATGCAGAGGGAAATATTTGGTTATTTTATTGATATTTTACATCATGCTTATGGAGAAACTTTTTCTCACCCCTACCAGGTATCTGTATACACTGTGGCTCCTCAAAACTGCTCTGGCTGAATTTCATTCCATTTGAAAATAATTTAAGATGGTATCACTATATTAAACTGCCTGTTTAAAATTTCAGAGTGTTATCCTGAAATGTTCCTCTTACAGGTTCATAAGATTTTATTTGCAATGCTTAATATTAATATCTTGTCCTTGTCATGTCTCTTATTATTATAGTTATCAAGAGAATCCATGGCCTGTAAAACTCTAGAGAATAGTACGTTTGAAACATGCCAAGCAACTGTCCCTCCCTAAAATCTAATGATAAAAGGCATTGTAGAGGAAGGCTGCATTAAATGTTCAGATGATATTCTGCTTGCCAAAGAGAGCCAGCTGTTTATACTTGGCAGCATACTGCAACAGAATTATCTCATTTACAAATCTTGGGATATGGAGATGCAGATAAATGTTAGCACTATAAACCAGCAAATGTAGAATGAGCTGCATTCTTAGTATTTGGAGAAAGACTTTGTATTTCATATTTGTGCATATGGAGCTTTGAAAACTTATTCATAAACATGCCATCTGAGCAATATGGCACATAAGGCATTTTTAATATGGCCAAAGCTGTGTTCAGAAATTTCCTTGCATAATGTCATATAAACAAATAATTTAACTTTCTTCTTGTATAAAATGTGAATTAAAAAGGTGGTTAGCAGTGGAAACAACTGTATCTGGTTGTGTTTTCATAGTAAAATGTGTGTTTTCTACAAATCAAATACCATAGATAAAGACAATATTACTCTTTTTTTTTTTTTTTTTTTGACTGGTAAGGGTATCGCAACCCTTGGCTTGGTGTTGTCTGCACCACGCTCAGCCAGTGAGTGCAATGGCCATTCCTATATAGGATCCAAACCTGCAGCCTCGGAGCTACCAGTGCCACACTCTCCCGAGTGAGCCACGGGGCCGGCCCACTGTTAGTCTTTCTTAGAGACAAATAGCCCCCTATCAGTAGATAAGAGCACATTAGAATTTCTTTGGTTAATTCTTTCAATAACACATTCACATTTTAGCCTTCACAAAAAGTTCAACACTCAAGAGGAAAAAAGTGTATTCACAGAAGATTTGTTTATGGTCTGAAAACAAATGTCAGAAACTCGAAGGATTGGTTGATAACAGATTTTTAAACTATGAGATTCTGTTTTAGCCCAATAATGTTTTTTTTCTAATTAGGAGAAGAAAGCCCTTCATTCATAGTAAAAAAATATTATTTTTCCTTGAATGTAAAAAATTTTATCCATCACTACCTATAGCTAAGCAAGGAAAATCTGTTCTTTTCCCATCAGTTGAAGAGAACCCATTCTGTCTCCGTTAATTCATTTTTCTAACCACAGCCAGAATGATCTTTTAAAAATACAAATATGATCACATGGAATTCTTAATTAAAAATACAATAGCTTCCATTGCCCCTAGAAAGAACATCCAAACCTTTAACCTTTAACATGACCTACAAAGTACTGCTTGATTGATCTTTCCTGCCTCTATACCTGCCATGACACTGCCACAGGGTCTTACAGAGTTCCTAATGCACGGAGGCACAAAATGAATATTGAATGAATGAATAAACAAGCATTACAGCTTTTTTTCTCAGACAAGAAGCATCCAGAAAAAAGCGATGGATGGGGTGTGCACGTTTTCCTGACCACTCTATATAAGATAAGCACACCTTCCTTCCCTCATCCTCCACCTTTTATTGTGTTTTATTTTTCTTATAGCATAATACCTGAACTATATTCATTTATACATAAATTCCAAAATGGCAAAGATGTTGTCTGGTTGGTCCACTGCTATGCCTCCTAATGACTTGAGCAGTCTTTGGCAAAGGGTAGGTACACATTACATTTCTTTTGAATTAATGAACAGATGACTAACTCTGCTCCTTATGCCCTCACTTGGCTCATCAGTCAAATGGCCAGAAAGCATTTTCCAAGGCCACTTTGTCTTTGTCTTCAGTCATTATCTTTCTCCCCATCTATCATTTTACTCTCCTATCTGCCATTTGAGGGACTCATTTATTTATTCATTGCAAATCTCCTTTTGTCCTTCCCTCACTTCAAAAGGTCCATTGGCACCCCTTGCTTCAAGATAAAGTTCAAAACACTTAGCATAGGTGCATGACATGGCCCTTGCTAACATCACCAAGTTAGTACTTCCACCTTCACCTCCCACTTTCCGTGTTATCTGTTATATCTCACTTCTTTGAGTGCGCCATGCTCTCCCTCACTCCATGGTGTGTCTTTGCATAAACTGGTTCCTATGGCTAGAATGCTCTTCCTCCCCACTAATCCGTTTCACTTGGATAAAATCTTACTTTTCCTGCAGGTTTGTGCTTCAGAAGTAGCTTCTGCTGCTGCATATGCTGGGGGCAGTACCCCTACTTTGTGTCTCCTCAGTGCTTCCTGCTTTCCATATCATTTAGTACTTACACTCCCATAATTTTATTGCATATATGTCTGCATGTCCTCTAGACAGTAAAACCTTTGATGGCAGAGGTGGTCATTGTTCACACAAATTAGCTGTGCCTTAAAATAGAATTTGTGGAATGAATAAATAAGGCACTAACTCATACTTCTAAGTTAACTGCACATCTCAGGCAGTTACTTTTTAGATTAGGACTAAATATTTTTTTCCCCTGGGACCTAAAACCATACTGAGGAGAAGGTCAAGACTTATAGGCTACCACAAAGAAAAAGGCCATGATGGTTTATTGCTTGGCATGTGTATATCAATGTTTAAAGAAGTTCTTCTTAGGCGTTGAGACAAACTGACACTGTCCAGAGAGGAACTGGGCTCATGTCCAGCAAATTGCTCTTAAAAGACCAACTCTTTTTTATCCCAAAATTACACACCCAGCACTCTGCAGTATATTCCAACTAAACACTATCTAACTTTTCTCAAACCAGCAAAAGCTGAAAAAATGACTGCCTTGAAAATAAGCAAATGTAGGGAAAATCCAGATGAAACAGCATAAAGACGTTTTTAATGTGGCATTAATTTATTGATAAGTCTATGATTTTCTAGATAGTATTATCTTTAGAATACACACTTAGATTTCACCATAAGTCTCATTATATTGACATATAATACTGCTTCTAAGATTGTAGCATTATATCACTACAAGTGTCAGAATGGGTAAGACTGGAATTTTAGCATACCAAAAACTGTTATTCAGCAGCAGAGAACAAGGCTAAATTCTCCCTCCTCTTTTAAGATTATTTGGACAACCTGAGACAGCATTGAGAAAAGCTTCATACGTTTTCTCTGCCACAGCAGCGACGGGAAGACAGGTCTCCTCCTCTACTCTGGCAATTCATTATCTTTGTTGTAAATGGAGGAGTAAGTCTCCCTTGTTGGGTCTTTAAGAATCACTTTGACACAGCTGCAGAAATTACATTCTCAGAGGCATATGAAATAAAAGGGTTTATTATACTCATAGATACTAGAAAGAGAGACACAGCATGACCAGTGGTTCACACAGTCTTTAAAAAGCCTGAAGCATGATTATGGCAAACGGAGAGAGCAGAGCAAGGATCTGTGGGCCAGTGACCTAACTGAGGGTCAAGAGTGAGATAGTTTGTGGCAGGTAGGCAGCATTCTCCCTAGGTAATTTGAATGCAACTGGGTCAACACAGAAAAGACAAGGAGGTAAAATGATGAAGTCATCATGAGGCTTGAATGCACAAGTTGGGAACAGGTCTCCAGAAATAGACAATAACCCAGCAAAAGTTCAAAAGAAGCAGGGTGGGTACCAGCATGACCCAAGCAGCCATTGAGGCAACAAATAACAGCTTTCAATTACATTATCATAAATCAAGAACTGTTTTAGGAAGCAACTGGACATGCTTATTAATTACTGGGAGAAAAAATAGTTTAGCATCCTCTGAGCCAAAACTCAAATATCTGTGTTGATATAAATGTACATAAGCTTCCATGTAGATACCATTTCTACCACGTTTTTTAAGTTTGGGGAGAATTCCTTGCTTCTCTTAGCCTTAGATTCCTCATGAAAATAAGGATAATAGTATCTGCCTCACTGGTTTGTTGTGGAGACCCAATTAGATACGAAGCTTAAAGCACTTAGCACATTATTGGCACATAGAACCTCATCAAAAATCGGTTGATATGCTGTTTAGGTGTTTTTTGTGGTTTCCCAATTAAACATGCTAATTTAATTTAAAAGAGAAATGATAAATGTTTAGGTGATAGATATGCTAATTATTCTGATTAGATCATTACATAATACATGCATGTATTGAAACAACAAGCAGTACCCCATAAATAAGTATGAAAAAAAATTTTTTTAAGAATAAATTTCTCTTATTGATTTAAAAAAATAAAAAATAATAAAAAATAAAAACGACCCTTGAATTTTTTCCTCTTGGTTCTAGCTTTCTGGGGAGGGAAGAAGGTGAGACTGTAGTAAAAAAGGAGTGTATGGCATGAGGGTGGAGGAATTATGGGGAGACCAGAATGACTTTCTTACATTCAAGATGTTTCACTGACCAATATGTTTTGCTAAAAAAACAAATGCCTGCCTTTAAGCAGGTAACAATAGAAAGGGCAACCTTTTAAAGAACTAATTCTCAAGGATTAAGCCAACTGATCATATGAAGAGCTCACTTTCTTAAAATGTCAATTTCCATGAGTTATCAAAGGACCTAGCTCTATCTGGCTAACACAGTATCTTCTAGAATTTTCAATGAAGAATAAAATAGATAATATGTAAATGTGCTGTGTTACTTAGTATCCAAAGATGACTCTCAAATGAACTGTGTTTCCTGGTAGTCATTCCCTTATGCAGTCCCCTCCCCTTGACTGTAAGCTAAATGTGACCCACTCTTGATGAACAGAATGCAGCAGAGGTGACACTACGTTCATTAAGGACCAGAAGCTGGATCAGAAGAAGCTTTCTGGCTTAGATTGAGCCCCCTAGAACACTCATTCCTAGAATGCTCCCTCTCAGAAAGCTGTCATGCTTTGAAGCCCAAATCACATAGAGAGGCCAAGGTAGGCACTCCAGTTGAAAGCTCCGGCTGAGTTTTAAGCCCATAGCCAGCATCGACCATCAGCCCTGTGAATGAACAATCTTCAAAGTTCAGCCTAATTGACCTTAATTTGACTGTAGCTCCAGCCAGCACTTGAAAGCAACTGCATGAGGCATCCCAAGTGAAAATTGCCCAGCTGATCCCTACCAATTCACAGAACAAAGTAAAATAATACAAAATTATTGTTTAAAGATCCTGAGTTTCAGTATAGTGTTTTTTAGTTTTTATTTACTTTTTAAGTTCAGCAAAAGATAACAGGAACAGATGACTATCAAAACTTCTGGCGCAGAGTATAGGTTGTAAATAAAATGAGTTTGGTTGGTTGAGTCAGGGATTTGTTAGAGTTTAATTTTTAATCTGCTATCCAGCTGATGTCAAAACTTGGTAGGGATAAATGACATAATATTTCAACAGCTCTACAATGAGCACATTTTTAACTTTTGTCTAAAATTAATATTTAACTTATAATCAATGGTATTATATAATTAACATTTTTTTCTTTCTTTGATGTAGAGATCCATTTTATAATTAAAGGCATCTTGAATCCTGAAAAACAATAAATTAATTAGATAGATGGTCTAAAAAACTCTCCCTTGGGCCAACTTCCTCAGAATATCCTGGAGAATCAGTGTAAGTAGGTTTCTGGTTCTCCCTAAATCAAAATACAGAACCAACACATTTGTAGCTAAACAAGATTTCCAGGTGATTCTTCTTTTTCACTTTTTATTTGTTTGTTTGTTTGTTTGTTTATATTTATTGATTATACATATTCATGGGGCACCAAGCTGACTGTCAGTATTGATGCCTGACCTGTGATGATCAGATCAATACTATCAGCATGCCCACCAACTCAAATTGTAATTATTTCCCATGTATGTCCCCCACCCAACATCTCCCAACCCCCTTTATTTCTCCTCCCCCAAGGCAACCTTAACTCTGTTCTCTCCCTCTGCAAGTCCAACACATCACTATCACTGTGGTCTTTCTTTCCTGCCTTCTTTCTCTCTTAACTCCCACTTATGAGTGACGATATGTGGTATTTTTCCCTCAGAGCCTGGCTTATTTCACTTTACATAATTTTCTCCGAGCTCATCCATGTTGCTGTGAATAGCAAAATTTCATTCCTTTTTACAGCTGAGTAGTATTCCATTGTGCATATATGCCACATTTTCATTATCCAGTTGTCTGGGAATGAATGTTTAGGTTGGTTTCATACTTTGGCTGTTGTAAATAGAGCTGCGATGAACACTGGAATGCACGAGTGATACTTATTTTTAATGATGTCTGAGAAACATCGATCCAGATAGCAAAATCTCCATATTAGGTTAGAAAACTAGATAGCCAGGCCCATATTACTTTAGCATTCCGTTAATATGTGTCCATTAAGTCAAAATTAGCATTATGCTTTTGACATTTGAAGAGTATTGAATTAAGTGATTCAGTAGAGACATAAATATCCCTACATTAAAAAGGAAAGCTTCATAAAATGTAACCTTCTGTATATTGGGCAATGGCAAGCTCATTTTAGAGATTACAAACATGAATCCCCTCCTCTTTGCTATATATCTTTTGATCTGTTATTGTTATTTCAGATGGCAAGCTCATTTTATTTATTTATTTATTTAATTTTTATGGAATCAAGTTGATTATACATATTTTGGGGGTTCAACATTGAGATATGTTGATCAAATCAATATTACTAGCATATATGTTGTTACAGATTATAATTATTCTTTATGCCCCTTGTCTAATCTCTCCCCCTCTCCCTCTCTCCTACCCCCTCTAATTACCCTAGATTTCTTCTCTCCTTCTGAAAGAGTAATGGTTACTCTGTTGATTTGTTGCCTAGATGATCTGTCCAACGCTGAGAGGTGTGATCAGGTCCCCCAATATTACCATAGAGCAGATGCTTCTTCTGTCACTCTGAAATGGGCTTTATGGAGAGAGACATCCTCTTCTTTTCTTTATCTCTGCTGGTGACTTTCCTGTGTCAATGCACTCCAGTGGCTGGCGGACCATCTGCATGGTGGTTGTGGCGTCTAGTCACTTTTGCAGCAGCCATGGTTATGGTGGTGGCTGTGGTGGGCCACTACATGGAGGTGATGTTTTTGGCATGCTCCTTTGCGCTGGCATTGTGGCAAGCTCATTTTAGAGATTACAAACATGAATATCCTCCTCCTTGCTACATATCTTTTGATCTGTTATTTTTATTTCAGTGAAAATTCACTATATGTAAACTATTCTAAACATCTCAAACAGGTATGTTGCATTAAATTTTAACTTGCCTTCAAGTTAAAAAGATTTAGATATTATACTTTATATTTCCCGGAGAAAACATAAAAATAATTCTTAAATTGAAATGTACATTATGAAAATTGATACGTCTTCACAGAACATGCTTTCCAAATATTTAAATTTTTCTTTCAATATTTGAATTGTGCAGGGAAGTGTACTTTTTTGCAAACATGAAGTAGATTACCTCCAGCCATACAAAAAGTGCCTATCGCTTAGCTCTTAAACTCTCTTTCCCTAGAAATTTAGAAATTGTTGAGTCAATTGTGAAATTTAACTTGACATTTCACACCCTGATAGTCATGTTGCTAGCTATTTATGGCTTCTTTTTGTGCACTAAAATGCAGCTTGCAGACAAATACACTGTGAAGGTGCCATAGCCTTTGGCAACCTTGGTAGTGCAGCCTTCCATTTGGTAAATAATGAAAACCATCACAATGGCTTGATAGTATTGCAGTCATCTCCTTCCATCACATGAAAAATATGTTTGCCAGAATTTTATTTTTGGAATAATTTGTTTAAACTCTAACTTTGAGAACATAGGGACAAAGTATATGTTGATAAAATTGTAGAGAACAATTGCTGCATGCGGGGGAAGGAAAAGAGAGCAGACTGTATAACAATCATCTTTGCCTTATGGCATTGTATATGGAACTGCATTTTGTACAGCAATTCAAATTTAAAACTTATTCAACAAATGTTTATTGAGTGAATTCTGCAGTACAATGAAACTGTATGTAGGTATGAACATGTTACAATAGGGAGAACCAACTTGCAGCAATAATATTTTGAAAATTAAAAAATAATCTACTTTAATTAGAACCAGTTTCAAGAAGAAGCAGAGATAAAGTATACACTAGATAACAAATACAGCCAGGAATTAAAGTTTATCTGGGATTACATACTCAAATAAACATGACATATTTGTGATTTTTATGAGAATTAGCATATTATTTATTCCAAATATCCACCATCTTTTTCTGATTGTTAATTTGAATTCTACTGCTCCTTCAAAAAGTGATTGTTTTTAAGCAGTAAATGACAGTTAAAATGTTCCCACTGAAATGGATTTGGCCAAAATGAACTTTTTCCACATCATTTCACATTACAAGAGAGATGCTATCTATTAAACTACTAAACTGGTGTCATTTCAAATCAAAGGAATTTCCTTTGTTCAACTATCACACCCCCTCCCCCCAAAAAACTGGGTACACTAGGAGTACTGAGCTGGTGCAATGAAAATGCTCCCCAAATGGGCTGAATAATTAACATTGATAAAAGAGCATTTCAGTCTTTTGAATCATAAAATGTCAACATTACATAAGGAACAATAAATAATGTCTCCCACCATGAAACTATAAATGTCCTTCAGTTACCTTTTGCATTCCTTCTTTTTATTCTAGTATAAGTAGTAGTTACAGAGTACTGGTTGTAATAACAGCAGTGGTTGTACTGGTAGTTATAATAACAATAATAGTAAAAACTGTAATTTGTTGAGCATTTACTGTATGCTTAGCACTAGCATTAAGTGCATTACTCTTTCTAAGAGATTAAGAAAATTGCTTAAGATTCTACAGCTATTAAATGAGAGTGAGGCTATGAACCTCTAGTTTGTCCTACTCAAAAATGTGCACCTTTACCAAAATTCTTGTAAGTTTTATGACTTTGTGTCTAAAGTTAGTTTTAAGAACTTCACCAAAAACATGTATTTTATTAAAAAGTAATAAGGATACTATCTCCCGGTTTACACAGAAAAATATATCTTGATATATGAGTTTATTTTGTCAATAATTTAATGATGATTCATAGATGCACATGATAGTGTTCCCCCCATCTTACATATTATTTTAAAATTTTCATTTTCATTATTCAGTTCAATTTCAGTTCTTGTGTCATGCAGCAGGTTTCAGGCCACTGTAGGAATTAACACGTGCCTAGGATAAAAACTAATGGGGTGAGACCATGGAACTAGAAAGAGTATAAGAAATTGTGTGGTTCACAGTCAAGTGAATCAGGAATACAGGAGTTAGAATTCAGGTTCCATGAAAGAGCCTAGGTTATTGAGGAAAAGAATCTGAAACATGTATTAATATCCAAACTTTTATGACCTTGGATTCTCAGGTAATTAACTAGACAAACACTACACAACTGCTTCAGTTAATTGAACAGATATCTAACAGATGGGTATGGTCCCTGAATATGGTAACCTATCAAGGATATAACATCTGATTAAGAGTAGTAGGAGAGGCCAAACGAAAACAAAAACAGGTCAGGTAAAGCAGAGAACCAAGAGTATGACTTTCTGCAAATTCTTGACTGACTCACAAGGTGATGTATGTTTCAATTCAAAAAAAATGACTCAGTAAGATGTGTCCAAACAATCTAAATTATTAAAGAGAACTGCAAAGTCTGCATATGAAAAGTTGCACATGAACCTCGAAAATGCTTTTGTTGCATTATTTAGAATAGTTACAAATGTCAGGTTACTTCTAGTGGTACTTCTCTTAAGAATGGCATTTGCAAAATAATATTTTTCAAAGTTCATGTGACTGTCACTGTGAAACTATAGGCAAACTTCCTTTTACAAAAAGTTATGTGTTCCCTTAACAAACATACTGTAGCGATATTAGTATAACTGTTGTTATCGTCATTCTTACATAATAGTATATTCCTAAGATGTCTTAAATACAAATTTCAGATTTTCATGAGCAGTGTGACTGTCCTTTAAGGAAAATACTTTAATTAAAATTCTTTGACCAACTACCAAAAGTCATTCCAAGTGTTCCTGGAGTATCCCATTAAACATTCGTAAATGTCACTTGTTCAAAGTATTTTAATTTTGCTTTCATAGCAAAATATGCTCAAGGCATATTTAATACATTATACTTTTCTTATTCTACCGTTAATAGACAAATTATTTTTAAATGATTCAGATTATCCCAGCTTTATTATTTTGTATTTTATACAGGAATTTTAAAATTTCAGAAAATGTATTTTAGAGAATCATATATTTACCAAAATTTTAGTTTTGAAAATAATGTTGAGGAACAAAAAACCTGCATAATAAATAAATTTATATTTGGGGGGGGGACTAGAATAGTGAAATTATGTTAAATAAATGGGTAAGTTCAAACAGGCAGAAAATAATGGTGCTGGGTTAAAATATTCATTACTGAAGGATATGTTAAAATAGACAAAAAACTATATAATTTGCAAAAACTACTATTTTCAGTATGCATGAAAATTAAGTGCATTTAGAAGAGATATTACACAGGATGTTAAATATTGTGAATTTAGTTTTCATAAAAATAAAAAAAAATATTGATACAATTATTAATCCCATGCAGTTATAAGAAATAATACAGAAATCCAATTTCCCCTTTACCCATTTCCCCTCAGTGGTAACACCTTGCAAAACTATACTACAATGTCATAACCAACATATTGACAGTGATACAGCCAAGACAAAGAGCATTCCCACCACCATGAAGATCTCTCGTGTTGCCCTTTTATTGCCACACACTCCTCTCTCACCAAACACCAGCCCAAACCACCCCCCAACCTTCTTAACATGGGCACCCACTTATCTATTCTCCATTTCTGTAATTCTGTCATTTCAAAATGTTGTATAAATATGATTATTCTGTATGTAACTTTCTGGGATTGGCTTATTTCACTCACCAAAATTCTCTGAAGATTCATCAAAGTTGTGGTATGCATCAATGGTTTCTTCCTATTTATTTCAGATATGGGTGCATGGCAGTCTGATTATTCGCCCAGGCAAGGACATCTAGTTTTTGGCTATTATGAAGGAAGCTACTATAAACATTTGTGTGGAGGTTTTTGTGGAAAAATAAGTTTTCATTTCAATGAAATAAATGCCCAGTAGTGCAGTTGCTGGGTTACTTGGAAGTTGCATTCTTAGTTTTTGAAGAAACTGCCTAGCTATTTTCCAGAGTGACTATTTCATTTTGCATTCCCACCAGCAATGCTGAGTGATCCAGTTTTTACACCTCCTCACTAGTATATAGTGTTGTCATTATTTTTTCTTTTAGCCATTCTGATAGGTATATAGAGATATCTCATTGTGATTTTAAATTGTATTTCCCTAATAACCAATAATGTTAAAGATCTTTCCTTGTGTTAATTTGGAATCTGTATGACCTCTTAGGTGAAATGTTTACAACTTTGTTCCTTATATAATTGGATTGTTTGATTTTTAACTACTGAGTTTTGAGAATTCTCTATATATTCTAGATACCAGTCTGTCTTAGTCTATTCAGGCTGCTATAACAAAATTTCATAAACTGGGTAGCTTGTAAACAACAGCAATTTATTTTTCTCAGTTCTGAAAGCTAGGAAGTCCAAGATCAAGGTGCTGGTAGATTCACTGTCTGATGAGGGTTATTTCCTGGTTCATAGATGTTTCCTTCTCACTGCATTCTCCTGTGGTGAAAGAGGGCTAGCTAGCTTTCTGCAGTCTCTTTTATAAGGGCACCAATCCCATTCATGAAGACTCTGCCTTCATATTCTAATTCACCTTCTAAAATCCTCACTTCCTAATACCATTACCTTGGGGGTGAGGATTTCAACATATGAATTTGGGGGGACTCAAACATTCAGATGACAGCAGTTGGATTTTCATTTAGTTCAATGTGTTTTTGGATTTTCCTTGAGAATTCTTGGACCACAAATTATTTAAAAATGTGTTGTTTCATTTCCAAGTGTATGAAAATGTTCCTGTTACCTACTTGCTATTGATTTCTAGTTTGATTCCATTATGATTTCAATTCTATTAAACTTGTCAAAGTTTGTTTTATGGCCCACAATGTGGTCTGTTTTGATATATGTTCCATGAGAACTTGCAGAGAATGCATATTCTGCTGTTGTTGGGTGGAGTGTTCTATAAAGTTAATTAGATCCCATTGATTGATGGAGTTGTTTAGTTTTTCTATACACTTGCTGACTTTCTGTCTAGTTTTTCTATTTATGGTTGAGAGTGCCCAGGAAGATATCAGGATAAAACAGAAGCTGTCCAGAGCTAGAACTCACCCAAAAGTCATTATGGTGTTAGACATAACCATTCTCTAAGTCACATATATATTTTGGCTATTTATGTATTCTATATCATGAAATTAAAGATATATCTGAATTATTCAATATGTTTAGTGTGTCTGTCAGGATTTAACCATGGAAAATTTATTACAAGGTATTGGCTTATTGTGAGGACTGGTTAGGCAAGTTCAAATTCTCAGGGCGTGGCATCAGAAAGGGAAGGCTGGAAGTCTGAGGCACCAGGTTAAGCTAAAGTCCATACATGGAATTTCTTATTCTTTAAGGACACCTCAGCTCTGCTCTTAATGCCTTCCAATGGTTGAATCAGTTCAACCTATATTATCTAGAATAATCTTCCTTACTGAGTGTCAACTGATTATGGACTTTAATTACTTTTACAAATTACCTTCACAGTAGCACCTAGATTAATGTGTGCTTGAGTAACTAGGGATTGTAGCCTAACCTAGTTGACACATAAAACTGACTATCACACCTAGCTTTATTGATCAAACTGTCTCACCGCCTTCAGATATCTCCTCAAAGAACTTCTGTCAGTCTTTCACCTTTACTTAGAATTATAAGTACTGCCCAATACTCCATGCCCAATACTCCCTGTTATCCTTTCCTTTCCTGTTTTGTTTTGTTTTGTTTTGTTTTAGCATTGATTGCTAATTCTCACGATCTGTACTTTTTGTTTAATTTATTTTGTTTTTCTAACTAGAGTGTAAGCACCATGAGGGTAGGTATTTTTGTTCAGATCATTGTTACATTCTTGACACCTAGAATGGGCCTTAGTATAGAGTAGACACTCATTAAATATTTGTTAAATAAATGAATAAAATTAGCAAGATCATTGCCTATCTCCACAATAGTTTACGTTATATAAATATAAACAGAGAGTGGTAGTGGGTAAAAGGGCATGATGCTCTAGAATTAAATTATTAGATAACATAGTATAATTTGCAAATCCAATAATACCCTGAAAAACAGTGGTATTTTTCAACATCTTAATTGATTATAGAGATATCTGTTTACCATTACATTTTAGAATTTTTTCTATGTAGTCCAAAACAGGAGCATATCACATGAAAAAAACACTAAAACTATTCAATATTCTGAGATCTTTTCTTGCTTCAAAATGCACTGTTTTATTTACGTTATATCTCAGAAATAACATTTCAAAAAAATGACACTACTGATTTAAATATTAAACTCCACAAATTACTTATCCACACTACCAAATTTTTAACTATACACATAATTTGATTCATTAATTCCATTTTTAGAAATTCATCCAATATATACCGTCAAAAATTTGCAAAGACAATTGTACAAAGATGTTTATTACAACACTGATTATAAATGCAAAAACAATAACCTAGATGTTTATCAAGAAAAGATCAGTTAAACAAAATAATGGACACGCATGCTATAAAATACTATCCAACAGGTAAAAAGAAAGAGTCAAAACTATGAGTAAATATTTCTGAAGTACATTGACTGGAAAATTTACAAAACAAAAGAATATATATTATAAGCCCCTGTGTATTAACAAGGATAAGAGTGTATATTTAAATATGCTGGAATATCAAAGAATTGTGAGAAAAATTTACAAATACATATTTTAATTGTGTTTATCTCTAATGTGTGATGCCAATTGACAGCTCATTTTTGCTATTTTTTTTTTACATTTAAGTACTGATTGACTGTTTCCAAAGTGCATTTATTACTTTATGATTAAAAACTAGGTTATAGTAAATAAATAAAATATGCATGGGCTTTGACACAGCAATTTTGTTTCTAGTAATTTATCCTAAAGAAATGATTAAGGATGTGCATAAAGATTTATGTACATAATGTTCATTGTAGCATTGTTTATTACAACAAAAATGGAAAATAGCCAATCCTGCAATATAAGCATGTGGTTAAATAAATTACAGTACATCTATTTTATGAGCACCATGTATTCATTAAAATGATGCTGTGCAAGTTTTCTTCTAAATGACGTATCATCCTTTACTAACAAGTTTAAAAAGTGTGGGGAAGGAAGAGGTATAAAATAGTATATAGAATAGGTTCACATTTTGATTGAATATATGCATATTTTTACAGATTTCTACATGAAAATTCTTAACTTGTCTGTTTATTTGGTTTAGGGATGATTTTTATGTTCTTCTTTGTTCATTTACTTAAAATATAAAATTTCTGCAATAAGGTACATTACTTTTAGAGACGGAAAATATATTACAAAAAACAATTGACATCATATTTAAAAATAAGAGAAATTTTTCTGCATGAGAAGATAAAAGGCCAGCAAGTTTTAGTGTAAAGTTTACAAATATTATGCCCCTTCCCAGATTTTTATTAGTAACACCAAAAAGTGAATTTGTATCCCTGAAACAGAGGAAGAATTAACCAAATAGAACACCTGACAAGATAAAATTAGATAAAATCTGGCTCACTGGGAAACACTGAAAAACCAAGTCTGAGTGAAGGCAAATATCTAATTTTAAAGCACATAACATTTAGTAAAAAACAATAAATTCTACTTTAATTATTGTTATGTCACTTTACTTTTTTTCATAACCAAAATAATCATGATGATTACCATTTGCCAAATGCCAACTCTATAATTTTTACGTAATTCTTATAAGATATTCCTACAAGATTGGCCTTCATATCCACTTTTTTTGGGGGGAGGGATTTTGTGATACTGAATTAGAATATCATAGAGACTTAAAAATTTGCTCAAATATGTAGATAATAAACATTATAGCTTGACTATAACCAGATTTTTGTTAATCCAAACTTAATATATTTTCTATTATCTTCCCAGCCTGCCAAGATATTTTACTACTTGTGTTAAAGAAACCTGATATCTAGATACGCTCCAAACATTGGGACACTTAAGAAATGAATGCAGGTCAAGGGAAAGTAGGATTATGCACCCAGGGCAATTGTAGAAGAAAGTAGAATTAGAGTAAAGACTTTACTTCAGTTGTGAGAGAAGTCAAGGCAAAACCTCTAGTATTTAAAGAGTAACTGAAAAATAGTTTTGCTTCTTCTTAGGGTCATCTGTTTTATCGCCTTCTTTCCAGGCTGAAAATCTTGAGCAGACAAGAAACTGTTTGGGGCAGATCAATTATTTATCAATTTCAGCCCTTTCTCACTCACTGGAGAGCAATGGTGAAGAGAATAGGAAAGGTATGTTGTGAAGACTCCCTGTTTCTTAGCTCACAAGAATTTGGTAGACACCTGGAAGGATCTAATGACAGCATGAGTGACACCTTGAGAAAGGCAGCAGTAGAGGAGACTAAGGCTACAATATTGGAATTAGCATTGCTGCTGGTGCAGCAGTACTGAGGACATATCTAGACTAAAGAAGACTGCAGGAAAAGCCCAGGAGAGGCATGAATGGCTGTCCGTGAAAGGAGGCCAGAACAATTCAACTTGTCATCTTAAGCAGAGCAAAATGAGGAAGGGGACAGCCCAGAGGATGGGTCTGTCTACTAACTAATCTCAAAGTAAAATCCCTGCCTCAAAGAGGAGTTAAAAGCATCAGAATTATGATAGAACAGTCCAAAAGCCATAAAACCAGCTCTGCAAAATGTGAGAACATAAGTTAATATTTTTCCATAGAAATATAAAACATCTGAGATTTTTATTAGTTTGTGACATGTAAATAAATTAAAGCTATAGGCCTTTTATCATAATCCAATGATTTCTACTTCTTTGGTGTTTAGCAAAACTGTCTGCAAGAATATGCTTTGTAATGTTGTGATTTCACAACTTTGCATCCCTTTGTATCCTCTTAGAATCTTCTGTGGAGTGCTCGCTTCGGCAGCACATATACTAAAATTGGAAGAATCTTCTGTGGATATTTTCTCCCCAGTAGTTATGACTATTTGAAATTGTTGCTTTAAAAATATTGTGAAACATCTCTCCTCTTTTACCAGGGCAAATATTCAGTTTCAAAGCTGAACCAAGAGGCTCCTTTTATCATTCCTTTGTTCACCCTATTTTTTCCCACCACTATTTCTTTCCTTTCCTGAATCATATTTCCTGGGAAAGATCAAAAAAGAATCATCAGTGTCCTAGAGTTGAGAGGGAGGAAAAAAACAACAGTGCATTAACAAAGACTCTGAACTATACAATCCTATGTAGAAGGAAGGGAGTAAAAAGCAATCATGTTATATTTAATACTATGAACTTCTAACCATAATCAAGCAATAATGTGCAAGTTAACTTTCAGGAGCAGTAGTAATAGAGATAAGTACTTTGGAGTCGTGGGTACAGATGTAATTTAAAACCCTGGGACAGGATTAAAAAACCAAAGAACAAGTACATAGAGAGTAGGAAAGTCCATGGACAGAGGTCTGAAGACCTAGAAAAGAGGACTGAAAATAAACAGCCAGTAAGATAGGAGAATAATTAAGAGAAAGGGAGGGTAAGCGTTTCACAGAGGAGAGAGTGCATAATTAAGTCAAATGCTGTTGATGAATAAAATAAGATGAGGAGTGAGAACTGGCCATTGGATTTAGCAATGCAAAGGTTACTGGTGACCTTGATTAAGTACTTTCAGTAAGTTATGTTGGAAGAAGCAAAAAAACATTAGATTGTTGAAGAAAGAATGAAAGAAGCAAGATCAGAAAACTCTTTTGAAGAGCTTACCATCAATTGTAGAAGATAAAAGAGTATTAGTTGGAAATAAAAGTGTAATCAAGCACAGCTTCTTTTCAAATGGGAGAAATAACAACATGTTTGTATGCTAATAGAATGATCCAACAGAGAGGGAAGCCTGAGGATGAGACAAGAGAGGGGAGAACTGTACTTGAGTAGACAAGAGAAGACAATACCTAGTGCACAATAGTTGTACTTGGTCTTGGCAAGAGTACAAAGAGCTCATCTGTAGTATCAAAGGAGATATATGTGCTAATTACCTTGATTGTGGTAATCTTATATTGTGCTTTATATTGTGGTAACTACTTATATTTCTCTCAGCTTATGGACCTATCCACATGATGCCCTGCTTGCATGGGAGGTATTTTAAAATTAGTATTAAGTATGCCAAACTTTTCAGTTTGGCTAGTTCTTCATCAAATGACCTTTTTTTTTTTTTTATCTTAATGCTGGCCTATCTTGGTTAGACAGGAAGAAAATATATAAATATATTTGTCTATCTATGTTATTATGAGTGTATCTATGGTGGTAGGACTTGTGCACTAGAAAGAAGACAATAATTAATCTCATACATATAAACACTTAGAGGGTTATGATTTTGCAATCTATGAATTAAAAAACAATGGAGTGGCCTTCCCTTCAACTACCTTTAATTACCCAGAAAGAGTAAGGAAAGCCTGAAAAATCTGTGTTGTCAGGGACTCTTCCAAACAAGTACCAATTATCTGACAAAGTTCATCAGAGTTTTGGTCAAACCGTGCATGAGCAAGATTGCAGTGTATGAATAACATCCTTCCTTTCACAAGTTCAATAGTACTTCAGTCTCCTGTCAAAACCCAACATCAGCCTTACCCGACAACTACTAGGAGATATTTAGTCACTAATAGCAGATTGCAAGTATTGCCATAGCATTCAGTAGGCTACCTTATCTAGTTCTCATCCTCTATCAAACAAAACTGTACAGTCTAAGTAGCATAAAATAATAACCGGATGGGCTTAAAAACAAAGAAGATGTGAAATGTACCTACATCATTTCTCAGGACTGGTGAAGTCATACACCTGAGTCTTCTCTTACTGGTTTTCTGAAGCCTCAATCCATAATAATGTTTATCAGTATTTAAAAAATAGATGGGAAATGATAAGGTTTCTTGGTCTATATGCTATAAACTGTAAGGCAGACAATTGGCAGCATAAAAAGTAATAGCATACTTTCAGAGAATATTTATTGACCCATCTACTACACAAAAACGAAGGCTAAACTTCATGGAAATTTTACAGTAGTCATAAGGGAAGCAAAACATATAAATATCTATTATGGAAGAAGAAAACGATTCTTACTAAAAAGAAGAAAAAGTAAGAGGATTATAGAAAGTTTCCAAAAGGAAATTGAAAAGATTTAGACAAACACCAACAGTGTGAGTGAAGACAGTGGGGGAGTGGAGGTAGTAGGTGAAAAGGTGGAAAACTTGGGTGCAAGGAGTCTGGAGGCTGTGTTTGGGTGATATTCACTATGGCCAGAGTGTAAGACTTACTTATGAGATGGCAGGAAATCAAATCAGAGAGGTAGATTGGTAGATTGCTTCTATAAATGTCATCTAGAAACCTCTAGGAGTTCCTGAGACTATTCCAGGGGGTCCTGAGGGACAAAACAATTTTCATAATATCAATATGTCACTTGCCTTTTTTACTCTCATTCTCTCATGTGTACAGTGGAGTTTTCTAGAAGAGACATGGTATGTGACATCTCAGCAGATTGAATGCAGAGCAGATAGAAGAAAACAGCTGTCTTATATAAGAAAAGACAAAGAGATTCATAAAAAAAAATTATAAAACAATGTGACATCTAGCTATTTTTTTTTTGGTTTGGGGAAATATAGTTATTTTCATAAAAATATTATGGGTGTTAACATGTAATATATGTACTGTTTTCATTTTTAAATATAATAAAAACTTTTAAAAATTTGTTTGAAGTCTTAATATAGTTGATATGAATATACGTAAGTTATATTAACAAAAACTTTTTATGATCTTCAATCATTTTAAAGAGTATAAGTGGGTCCCAAAACCAAATGTTGATATAGATTAAAGAATTTGGGCTTTCTCTCTGAGAATGGGGTTGGAAGAGAATGAAATGGTTAATGGAATTTAATTGAAAATGAGAGGACATGGTCAAAGTTTAGAGCTTGGCCATATTTATCTGCTATATTTTTTTACTGAAAAAAAAGTCTGTTTTGTAACATTTATAAATTTGCTCATTTAGCTTTTGTAAGTAATTTTCCTTCTATTATAAAGAGCACAAAGCATTCATATTAGGATACTCTTTATTCACAATAACCAAAACTTGTAAGCTGCCAAGATGCCCTTCAGTAGATGGATGGATTAATAAACTATGGTACATCCAGACAATGGAGTATTGTTCAGCACTAAAAATAAATGAGCTATCAAGCCATGAAAAGATAGGAAGGAAACTTAAACACATATCACTAGGCAAAAGAAGTGAATCTGAAAGGCTACATACTGTATGATTCCAGCTATATGACATTCTGGAAAAGGCTAAACTATTAAGATAGTGGAAAGATCAGTGGTTGCCAGGGCTTAGCAGGGAGGGAGGGATGAATAAGCAAAGCACAGAGGATTTTTAGGGCAAGGAAGATACTCTGTATGATACTATAATGGTGGATACACGTCTTCATACATTTGTTCAAACCCACAGAGTGTACAACACCAAGAGTAAACCCTAGTGTAAACTATGGATTGTGGGTAATAATGATATGTCAATGTAGATTTATTGGTTGTAACAAATGTACCATTCTGGTGGGGGATATTGATAATGGGAGCAGGGAGCACAGCTATGCACGTGTGGGGGCAGGGAGTATGCAGGAAATCTCTGTATATTCCTCTGAATTTTATTTTATTTTTTAATTTGTTTGATTGTAACGTAGTTAATTGTACTTGTCTATGGAGTATACAGTTGAGTATCAATACCTGTGTGTAATATGTAATGCTGAAATCAGGATAATTAGTGTATTCCACATTTTACAGTTTTATCGTTTTTCATGGCCTTTTACCAATTCCTCCCTTACCCATCTCCCCCGTTCCCACCTTTGGTAACCTCAGTTCTGTTCTTTCCTCTTGAAAGTTCGGTGTACTATTCTGATTGTTGTATCTTTCTCTTTTTTTTATGTATTTGTTTATTTTTCAGCTCCCACTTATGAGAAAGGACATGTGGTATTTCTCTTTCTGTGCCTGGCTCATTTCACTTAACATCATTTTCTCTAAGTTCATCTATGTTGCTGTGAATGGCAGTATTTCATTCTCTTTTATGGCAGAGTAAGTATTCCATTGTGTAAACACACCACATTTTCCTTATCCAGTCATCCAACAATGGACATTTAGGTTGGTTCCAAATCTTGGCTATCATAAACAGAGTTGCAATAAACATGGGAGTATCCCTTTGACATGAGGATTTCAATTACTTTGAGTATATACCCAGCAGTGGAATTGCTGGATTGTATGGCAGTTCTACCTGTGGTTGTTGGAGGAAACTCCATACTGTCTTCCATAATGGCTGCACCAATTTACAGTCCCACCAGCAGTGTAGGAGGGTTCACCTTTCTCTGCATCCTTGACAGCATTTGTTATTCTCCATCTTTTTAATAATTGCTATTTTAAAAGGGGTAAGATGATATCTCAATGTGGCTTTGATTTGCATTTCCCTGATGTTGACTGATGTTGAATATTTTTTCATGGTCTGTTGGCCATTTGTATATCTTCCTTTAGGATATGCCTATTCAGCTCCTTTGCCCACTTTTTTATTGGATTATTGGGTTTTTCACTGTTAAGTTGTTTGAGTTCCTTGTATATTCTGGATATTAATCTTTTGTTGGATGCATAGTTTGAAAATTTTTTCTCTCACTCTGTAAGTTGTCTTTTTGCTCTCTTAACTGTTTCCTTTGCTGTCCAGAAGCTGTTTAGTTTGATATAATCCCATTTGTTTATTTCTCCTTCTGTTGCCTGTGCTTTGGGGGTCATATTCAAAAAGTCTTTGCTCAGTCCTACTTCCTAAAGTGTTTCCACTATGTTTTCTTTTAGGAGTTTTATAGTTTGGGGTTCTTATATTTAAGTCTTTAATCAATTTTGAGCTGATTTTGGCATAAGGCAAGAGATACAAGTTTAGTTTATTCTACTATAGATGGATATCATTTTCCCAGTATCGTTAAGTAAGAGGCAGTCTTTTCCCCCATGTATGCTCTAGGAGACTTTGTCAAAGATCAGTTGGCTGTAGGTTTGTGGGTTGATTTCTGGGTTCTCTGTTCTGTTCCATTGGTCCAAGTGTCTGTTTTTATGCCAGTACCATGATGTTTGGTTACTATAGATTTGTAGTATAGTTTGAAAACAGGTAGGTGTTATGACTCCAGCTTTAATTTTATTTATTTATTTATTTATTTATTTATTTATTTATTTATTTTTTTGCTCAAGATTGCTTTGGCTATTTGGGGTCTTCTGTTGTTTCTTATGAATATTAGGATTGTTATTTTTTTTATTTCTATGAAGAATGTCATTGGTATTTTGAGGGGGATAGCCTTGAGTCTGTAGATCATTTGGGGTAGTATGGATATTTTTACAATATTAGTTCTTCCAATCCAAGAACATGGAATACCTTTCTATTGTTTTATGTCTTCTTTAATTTCTACAACAGTGATTTGTAGTTCTCATTGTAGAGATCTTTCACCTCCTTGGTTAAATTGATTCCTAGATATTTTATTTTTTTGGTGACTGTTGTAAATGGGCTTGCTTTCTTGATTTATTTTTCTGCTAGTTCATTGTTGGAGTACAAAAATTCTACTTATTTTGAGTGTTTATTTCATATTCTGAAACTTTACTGAAATAATTTTTCAACTCTAAGAATTTTTTGGTGGAGTCTTCAGGCTTTTCTGTACATAGGATCATGCCATCTGCAAACAAGGTCAATTTGACTTAATATTTTCCAGTCTGAATGTACTTTATTTCTTTCTCTTACCTGATTACTTTAGCTAGTACTTCTAATACTATGTTTAACAGGAGTGGTGAGAGTGGGCAAACTTGTCTTTTTCCCATCATCTATTCAGGATGACATTGGTGGTAGATTTGTTGTATGTGTCTTTTATTATGTTGAGATACTTCCCATCTACACCTAATTTGCTGAAAGTCTTTATCATGAAGTGATATTGTATTTTGTCAAATGCTTTCTCTGCATCTGTTGGGATGCAGTGGGTTGAATTATGTCCCTACAAAACTCACTGAAGCTTGAATTGAATCCCCCAAGTTTTACATATTAGAGACTTGGCCCACACTGTGACTGTTAAGAGGTGGGGAAATCCTATTATAGTAATTGAAAGGTGGAGCTTTGAAGAGGTGAATAGATTGTAGGACCATGCTGTAGTGAATGGATTAAAAATGTTGGTCAGGGGCATAGTAGTGAGGGCACTAAAAGAAGAGAGTGAAGAGTCTGTCTTTCTCTATTTTTGCTCTCTCTGCTTCCACCATCTTGCAATGTGAGATCATTGGGTCATTGTCGCCACCACCAGATGGACTTTGGACTTCCCATCCTCAGAAACTCTAAACAATAAATTCTGTTTTCTTATAAATCACCCAGTTCTGTGTATTTTGTTACAAGCAACAGAAATGGGCTAATACATGAGATAATCATATGTTTTTTTGTCCTTGATTGTGTTGATGTGTTGTATCACATTTATTGACTTGTCTATGTTGAATCATCCTTGCATTCTGGGATGAACCCCACTTGATTGTAGTGTATAATTTTTTTTGACATGTTTCTGTATTCTATTTGCTAATATTTTATTGAAGAATTTTGCATCTATGTTCATCAGAGATACTGGCCTGCAGTTTTCTTTTTTATTATATCTTTGTCTGATTTTGTATCAAGGGGATGCTGGCCTCATAGTGCAAGTCTGGAAGAATGGCCTCTGTTTCAATTTTTTAGAATAGTTTGAAGAGAATTGGTATTAATTTCTCTTTAAAGGTTTGGTGTAACTTAGCAATAAAGCCATCCATTCCCAGGCTTTTCTTTGTTGGAAAACTTAGTACTGCTTAAATTTTGTTGCTTATTACTGGTCTTTTCAGGTTTTCTTTTTTTTTTTTTTCCTTGTTTTAGTCTTGGTAGTTTGCATGTGTCCAGAAATTTTTCCATTTCCTCCAGGTTTTAAATTTTTTGGCTTATACTTGTTTTAGTAGTCAAATGATTTTTTGTATTTCTTTGGTATCAGATGAAATGTCTCCTTTTCCATTTCTAAATTTTGTTATTTGGGTCATCTCTTTTCTTTTTTTTAGTTAGCTTAACTAACTGTCTATTTTGTCTTCTCAGAAAATCAGCTTTTTGTTTTATTCATCTTTTGTATTGTTTTTGGGGGTTTCTATTTCATTTAGTTCTGTTCTGATCTTAATTATTTCTTTCCATCTACTATTTTTGGTATTGTATTGTTTTTGATTTTCCTAGTTCTTTGAGGTAGCATTAGGTTGTTTATTTGAAATCTTTCTATTCGTTTGCTGTAAGCATTTGTTGCAATAAACTTCCTTCTTAATACTGCATTTGAAGCATCCTACAGGGTTTGGCAAGATGGATTCGTCTTTATTTTTGTTAGTTTTGAGAAATTTTTTGATTTCCTGTTTAATTTCTTCTTGTACCCAATGTCATTCAAGAACATGTTTAAGTTTCCTGTATTTGTATAGTTTCTAGCATTTTGCTTGTTATTGATTTCTAGTTTTAATCTGTTGTATTCTGGGAACATACTTGAAATTATTTCAATTTTTTAAAATTGTTGAGGTTTGATTTGTGACCTAACGTGTTCTATCCCAGAGAATGTTCCATGTGTGGATGAGAATTACATATATTTCGTGGATGTTTGATGGAATATTCTGTAGATATTTGCCAAGTCCTTTTGGTCTACAAACCCTGTGATTTAAATCCTGTGTTTCCCTGTTAATTTGTTGCCTAGATAATCTGCTCAGTGTTGAAAGAGAGATGCTCAGGTCCCCACTATTATCATTTTGGGGTCTACCTTTTTCCTTAGGTCTAATAGTATTAGCTTTCTATATCTGGATGGTACATTGTTGGGTGCATATATATTTATGATTGTTAAGTCTTCTTGCTGGTTAGATCCCTTTATCATTATATAGAGGCCTTCCTTGTCTTTTTTTATGGTTTCTGGTTTAAAGTCTATTTTATCTGAAATAAAACTAGCTACTCCAGCTGGTTTTTTTATTTCCATTGGGTGGTATATCTTTTTCCATCCATTCATTCTTAGTCCATTTGAGTCTTTACAGGTGATGTGAGTCTCTTATAGACAGCATATAGTTAGATCTTGCTTTTTAATACAATCAGCTAGCTGTGTCATTTGAGTGGAGAATCTAATCCATTTACACTTAGGGTTGTTACTGAAAGGTATTGTCTAACTTCTGGTATTTTATCAATTTTCTTTTTTTTGTTGTTGTTAGTTATGAATATTCATGAGATACAAAGCTGATCATCACCCCTAGGGCCCAAGACGTGAAGGCCAGATTCATGCTGGCAGAATACCCATTACCGTAAGTAGCATTTGTACCCCATGTCCCCCACTCAATTAGCTCCAACCTCCCTTCCCCTCCCCCTATTCCACCCATCCCACTTTGTAGCCCAAAGAATGTTCTCTCCCTCTGCAAGTCCAATGCACCACTGAAGTCTTTCTTTCCTCCCTTCTTTCTCTCTTAGCTCACACATATGAGTGAGTACATGTGGCATTTATCCCTCTGTGCTTTGCTTATTTCACTCAACATAAGTTTCTCCAGGCTCATCCATGTTGTTGCAAATGGGAGAATTTCATTCTTTTTTATGGCAGAGCAGTATTCCATGGTGTAAATATACCACATTTTCCTTATGTAATCATCCATCAATGGACATTTAGGTTGGTTCCATATCTTGGCTATTATAAACAGAGCTGTGACAAACATGGGAGTGCAGGTATCCCTTCAACATGATGATTTACATTCCTCTGGGTATATACCCAGAAGTGGAATTGCTGGATCGTATGGGAGATCTATATGTAGTTGTTTGAGAAACCTCCATACTGTTTTCCATAGTGGTTGTACTAATTTACAGTCCCACCAACAGTGTATGAGTGTTCCCTTCACTCCACACCCTCTCCAGCATTTGTTATTCAACATCTTTTTGATTATAGCCAGTCTAACTGGGGTGAGTTGGTATCTCAATGTAGTGTTAATTTGTGTTTCCCTGATAACTAGTGATGTTGAGCATTTTTTCATGTACCTATTGGCCATTTGTATGTCATCCTTTGAAAAATATCTATTCCACTCCTTTGCCCCCCCCCCTTTTTTTTTTGTGACCGGCAAGGGGATCGCAACCCTTGGCTTGGTGTCATCCGCACCGCGCTCAGCCAGTGTGCGCACCAGCCATCCCTATATAGGATCCAAACCCACAGCCTCGGCGCTCCCAGTGCTGTACTCTCTTGAGTGAGCCACAGGGTCGGCCCCTTTGCCCATTTTTTAATTGGGTTATTTGGTGTTTTACTGTATAATTGCTTGAGTTCCTTGCATATTATGGATATTAATACCCTGTCAGATGCATAGTTAGCAAAAATTTTCTCCCACTCTGTAGGTTGTCACTTCACTCTGTTGATTGTTTCCTTTGCTATGCAGAAGCTTTTTTAGTTTGATTTAGTCCCATTTGCTTATTTTTTTCTTTTGCTGCTTGTACTTTGGGGCTCATGTTCGTAAAGTCTATGCCCAGACCTAGTTGCTGAAGTGTTTCAATTATATTTTCCCTTAGTAATTTTACAGTGTCAGGTCTTATACTTAAGTCTTTAATCCATTTTGAGTTGATTTTAGCGTATGGTGAGAGATGCGTATCTAGTTTCGTTCTTCTGCTTTCCCAGCACCATTTGTTGAAGAGGCAATCTTTTCCCCATTATAGATTTTTGTTGCCTTTGTCAAATATCAGATGGCTATAAGCCTGAGGGGTGATTTCTGGGTTCTCAATTCTGCTCCACTCGTCTGAATGTCTATTTTTATACCAGTACCATGCTGTTTTGGTTATAATTTGAAGTCAGATAGTGTTATGCCTTTGGCTTTTTTTTTTTTTTTTTGCTCAGGATTGCTTTGGCTCTTTGGGGTCTTTTGTTGTTCCATATGAAAGGTAAGATTGTTTTTTCCATTTCTGTGAAGAATGTCATTGGTATTGTGATGGGGATTGCATTGAATCTGTAAATCACTTTGGGTAGAATGGACATTTTCACAGTGTTAGTTCTTTCAGTCCAAGAGCCTGGAATATCTTTCCATCTTTTTTTGTCTTCTTTAATTTCTTTCAGAAGTGGTTTGTAGTTCTCATTGTAGAGTTCTTTCACACCCTTGGTTAAATTGATGCCCAGGTTATTAACCAGCTCTCGGAGTTTTTTGATAGAGTCTTTATGTTTTTCTATATATAGTATCATGTCACTTGCTAATAGAGAAAGTTTGACTTCATCTTTTCCAATCTGGATTCCCTTTATTTCTTTTCTCTTGCCTGATTGCTCTGGCTAGTACTTCCAGTACTGTGTTAAATAAAGGTGGTCAGAGTTGGCATCCTTGTCTTGTTCTTGTTCTTAAGGGAAAGGCCTTCAGTTTTTTCCCAATCAGACTGATACTGGCAGTGGGCTTGTCATAAATGGATTTTATTGTGTTGAGATACTCTCCTTCTATACCTAATTTATTGAGTGTCTTTGTCATGAAGCAATGTTGAATTTTATCATATGCTTTTTCAGCATCTATTGAGATAATCATATGGTCTTTGTCTTTGAGTTTGTTGATGTGATGTATCACATTTATTGACTCTCATGTGTTGAACCATCCTTTCATCACTGGTTTGAATCCCACTTGATCATGGTGTATGATGTTTTTAATGTGTTGCTGTGTTCTGCTTGCTGATACTTGTTGAGGATTTTTGCATCTATGTTCATCAAGGAAATTGGCCTATAATTTTCTTTTTTTGGTTGTGTCTTTTTTCTGTTTTTGATATTAGTGTTATATTGTCCTCATGGAATGAGTTTGGAAGAGTAGCTTCTATTTCAATTTTTTGGAATAGTTTGAGGAGAATTGGTATTAATTCCTCTTAAAAAGTTTGATAGAATTCAGCTGTAAAGCCATCCAGACCTAGACTTGTATGTTTCAGGTGTCCTATGTTTCCTTCATTCCCTTTTATTATTTGTCTTCAGTGTTTGTTGATTTTTTGAGGTGGTAAGATCTACTCTCTTTCTCTTTCTAGTTTGCATTTTTTTTCTACCAGTGTGTTTTGGTCTTTCTTGTATACTCATGGTAATGATTATCATTTTTTAGACTACAGATTCAGGACTCCCTTGAAGATATCTTGTAGGTCTGATCATGTGGTGATAAACTATCCTAAATTTTGTCTGAGAAATGCACTATTTCTCCTTCATTTCTGAAGAATAGCCTTTTTGAGTATAGTATTCCTTTCTGGCATTTTTTTTTCTTTTATTATTTTGAGTATATCATCCCATTTTCTTCCAGCCTGTAGAGATTCTGTTGAGAAGTCTGCTGTTATTCTGATGGGTACTTCCTTATAGGTGACTTGATTCACATCTCTTGCTGTTTTTAGTATTCTCTGTTTGTCTTTGAGTTTTGACAGTTTTACTATAATGTGCCTTGGAGAGGACCTTTTTGAATTGAATCTGTTTGGTGGTCTTTGAGCCTCCTGAATCTGAAGATCTGTGTCTGTCTCCATAGTTAAGAAGTTTTCTGCTATTATTTCATCGAATATGTTTTCAATGCCTTTTCCTTTCTGCTGCCCTTCAGGCATACACATGATTTGGATGCTTGTGCACTTAAAATTGTCTGCTCCCTTAGATTTCCATCATTTTTAAAAAGTCTTTATGTTATTTTTTTGTCAACCTAAGTTATTTTGAAGAGACTGTCTTCAAGATCAGAAATTCTTTCTTCTGCTTGATCTAGCCTGCTGCAAAGCTCTCAGTTTTGTTTTCTATTTTGTTTAATGACTCCTTCAATACCATGAGTTCTGTTACATGCTTTTTAAAAGTAAAGTATTAATCTCTTTGTAGATTTCTTCCTTCATATCCTAGATAGTTTTGCTCAGTTCAAAGTGTCATCTAACTGCATCTTGTTCTGTCTTATTGAGTTTTCTTAAGATTTTTACTTGGAATTCTTTTTCAGTCATTGCAAGGTTTTTCTTGCTCTATAGGGTATGATTCTTGAGACATTGCATTCCTTTAGTGGGCTCATATTTTGTTGTTTTCATATTTTTAGTTATCTCTACATTGATGTCTAGTCATCTTGTAGAGCAGTTACATCTTCTATTACCTTCCTTCCCTAGCCTCCACTGGTGACCCTCCTTGTGACCCTCCTTGTGTCATTCTAGTGGTCAGCAGTCTGCCTGCACAGCACCAGTGGCTGCTGCAGCTGCTTCTGTGTAGTAGTCTTCCCTTGAAGTGGTAGTAGTTGTGGCAGAGGCTTTGGTAGGCTGCCATGTTGCAGTGGTGGCTCCAGTGGCAGTGGGCTGCTCATGCGACCATGGTGGCTGTCTGGCAGCTGTAGTGGTGGCAGTGACTATAGCAGTGGCAGTTGCATTAGCTATCCACTTGGCCGAAGTGTCCAAGTGGTGGTCAGCACAGGTACAGTGTGCACAGCATTAGCTGGGTTAGCTCATGGTGGTAGCACTGGTGGCAGCAGCTGCAACTGCCTCCCTGGCATCTGTGGTGTCCTTGGTGGCAGTGGGTTTGTCTCGTGAGAGTGTCAGCAGCACTGGTGACTGCAACTGCCTCCCTTGTGTCTGTGGTGTCCACAGCAGAGGTGGGGTTACCTCATGGGGGCAGAAGTGGTGACAGCTCTTTCAACAGCCTGTGTTGCATCTGCGGTGTCTGCAGTGGTAGAAGGGTTACCTTGTGGAGGTGGCAGTGGTGCCAGTGGCTGCAAATGCCTCCCTTGCATCTGTGCCATCCTTGGCAGTGTCCTTGGTGGCAGAAGGGTTACCTCACAGAGACAGTACATCATCAGCAACTGCAATTGCATCACTCACATCCACAGCATACTTGACAGCAGCCTGTATTAGGATACTCTTGCGTCCCACTTCAAAACCTCTTTGCCCTTTGCCTTGTTCCACCTACTGTTGTCATCCTCAGTACTGCACAGGCTTCTACCACTCTGCCCAGGTGCCCTCAGCTATGACTCAGGCCTGTCACCTACAGCACTCCTCCTTCCTGGGTTCCCTTGACTCATGGAGCGGGATGTCTGGAGGAACCCACTTTGCACTCAAACCTGTGCCCCATCCAGACATGTATGATACTACCATTGAATAAAGAATAACGAGAACCAATAAATAACCATCTCTACCTCTTCTCCCCTGAGTGGAAAGCTCTGATGCATGTTTTAAAAGGCTTCTCATGTTCTAGTTCTGGAATGACATTTGCAAATAAAGCATCCACAAATGAGACTTTGCTTCAACCTCTGCTTTGGGGGAAACCCAGGCTAAGATCATATTAAACCAAACTTTTTGCCTAAAAGCCTAAATATTTTCCTGTAACACTAATCTAAGTCAATCTGTTTCCTGTTCTTGAAAACTGAATCAGTGCCATGAAAAGGATATATTTGTAGAACAAGAGATACAATTGTAAAGTGCATATTTGACAAACAAACACTCTCATATACACTTTCACTTCCATGTTTTAAACGAAGACCAAATAATATATTAATATTGCAGTAGTTCAGCTATAAAATAGATCCATTGGTTAAAGTAAGCCTCTAGTGGGTCCAAAAAAGTCAATAACAATAATAATAATAATAATAATAATAATAATAATAATGAGTAAAAATACTCAATGAACCAGAAAAATAAAATATCTTAGGCTTTTAAGGTCTTTCTCCATAATGTTTGAAAAATAACCATCAAGAATTTAATTTAACATTTTTCCAGTGCCTCAGAATTTTGCATACTTTTCTTGTCTTTAGTAGAAGTAATCTCCTATGTGTTCAGTTTCATTCCATCCCCATTAATTCCGTGTAGTGACATCTCATAGGTCATCATTAACTTCCAGGATTTCCTCTGGCAGAAAGCTCTCTTCTCAGAATTTCTATCCAGGGTTTTGGCCCCTCATGAGTGTGCTGAACATACTTAGAAGAAATAAACCTATCTTGGTTGTATTAATAAGTCGGAGACTATGACCCTCTCATTTAACACATCCTGCTTAGTAATTATTAAATAACTATGGAGAGAAGTTTAATGCCATTTTAGTAACCTATCTCACTCATATTTTTGGCCTTGTGGTCAAGACTGACATAATATTAACTGTAATCACTGTTTCTCTAAGAATTATTATTCCATTTGCTGTTCTACTAGTTCATTACATATAAATCTGACTACCTATTGCTTGAAATATGAAGTTATGTGAAACATAATAGAAAATAAGCTTCGAATTTGTCATGTCTAATTATCTGCAAATGTCAATGTTCCTTAAAACATTCTCTCTGCTTAAGCATAGATTTTGCAGATTCTCTGGTCAATTTCAAACCATCATGAGAAATAGCTCAAATAATATCCCCTCTCTGAAAGCTTCTTTGACCATATCTACCACACTTGAACAGGTAGATTTAAGTACTTCTCTACTCCTCTATAACATATTGAATTGCACCATATTTTATTATAGATACTGATATACTCACTCCTCTGTCACTTTAAGTACTTCAGGGGCAAACACCATGCCATATACACTTTTTATGTTCAATGTATGACTCAGTACCTAACAAATAGCAGGAAATGTTAAATAAATGAATGGGTAAAAGAATGGATGAAAGAATATATGAATCAATCAATAAGTGACTACATGAATGAAAGAATGCACAAAAGAATAATTGAAACAAGTAAGCTCTATAGTGTACCAGAGTCAGAACTCCAGAAGCACAATGGAAAAATCCAGGCCAATTAATGAAATTTTTTGTTTTGTTTTGTCTTTTCTTCCAGTTTCCATTCCATTCTAAATTGTTTCTGATTTAGTAGAAATGAAAAGGGATTTTTTGCTGAGCTAACTTTTATATTTTAATATTTCATTCTGACTTTAATTAAACATCCTCCATAAGCTTGTCTTTTGGCCTTCTCTTCTCTCTCTCAGAAGTGAAGTAGTGAGTGCTCAGCTCACAGGCTTTACGAAGATTTCACAGCTCTATTTATAACGCTTGCAGTAGAGCTGAAGACACACATTAAGAATTTTTTTAACAGTCTTATTGTTATTAATTCCAACAAACTGTTATAGAAAAAGAATTGCTCTTATCAGAATTGCACTAATTAATTTTTCATACGCAGTGATTCGCCATCACTGCAGCTTTGTGTGCATTTATCACTTGCCATTCTCTGCTGGTTGCCAAATCCGTACCTTCATGCTTTTACACATTCAACAGTAGTTTTGTCTATTCTGGACACCAAGAATTTAGAACTTTAGAAATAAGAATATATAACAGGAGAATTATAGTTGCTTGATTAAAATTGCTGTTTATAAGGAATGCAAGATTCTGTTCACTGATCTTTCTTTTGTTGTTTGTTTTGCTTTCTGGTAAGATCAGTTACTCTGTGTATTGTTGCTGGCATGGCATGAGGTCAGCTGCAGTCCATGACAGCTTTGGTTAAGTTTAGGTTTTTGTAATTGGACTTAAGAATTTGCTTTTGACCATTTGTCTGGAACTATTTCACTTTCCTAGAGCTTTTGAAATGATCAATCTTATATACACATCACTTGGAAAGCTAGCTTGACAGTTTTGATGGGCCATTATTACAGTTTAAGTTTCATATTTGGAAAATTTCACTTGACATTGCATACTTATTATGCTACCTTGAAAGCTGGAGTTCCATAGGATCTGTCTTTGATCTCAGGTCATCATTAGCTAATGCCAGTGATTCACAGTCTCCTCTTGGTGTGAATGTTAACTCCAAAAACTTGTGAAGTATCATTTTACTGTGGCTCTTTCTTCACTAGTAATTATATTAGACAGTTTGAGAGCAGTCTGCCCATATGATAGAAATTCTTCCAATATAATTTCATTAATCTTTAAGATGAATAATAATTAGAAATTGCACTTGTGCTTGATTAAGTATAAATAATGAAGTTATTATTAAAGTGATACTTCTTTTTCATAAAAATTGGAGAGAGGAAAAGAAATTGCCAACTAACAGTCCCTGGTTTCATTTCTTTTCTGTTTTGCTGACACTGAAAAGAATTTGTCATTGCATTGAATCAAGACGCAGTATGACTATAATTAATACTATTATAAAAAAGGTCATTTATGGGCTTAACTTTGCTTTCATCAGAGTTTCTGTAAAGAATATATTTTTAAAAAAGAAAAATGAAGCAAATGGTTATTTTTAACAATATATTTACAAGCAGCATTTCTGAAAAAAAATCTGCTTTAATATTTTCAAAGGATCAAATGGTTCACAAAAATGATTTATAGACAATAATAGTATAAGGCTTTACATAAATTATGTGATATATAAAATATATGCTATATACTAACAATGTATCGATATTATTAAGAAATTTTTCATAGTTTATTTATAAGTAAGAAATGATATTCTGAATTACAGTTTTATATTCTAGCATATAAAAATAATTATATTTTAACTTTCCTTATTCTTTCACTCCTGAAACTCTGAACACTTAGAGCAATTCCATCTAATTAAATAGGAACAAACTGTTTGGGTTTGATAGGGTAGGAGGATGCCTTCCTGAAAGTACCTGATTCTATGCAATAGCATCATTGGTTTCTCATGGTGGTATCTTCAAGGAATCAGAAATCTCTTTTTCATTCTCTCCAAATACTCTGAAATCACAACATACATCTGGCATTTCTTTCATCTACTCTGAAAATATTGTTATTTTATTCACCAATGTATAATGATGCTTATGATTCCCTTTATAATGCCAAGTGATGTCATCAGTCACCTACTGACCACTGCATTTTATCCTCAGTAGACTAAACTATCACTTTCAAGTTACCTTAAGCCTCAGTCAAACCTTTCCTTTGCATCTTTGGGCAAATTTTCACTATCAATTTTACATTTTATTTTATATCTTTACATGTTGCCATTTAGGGTCAGAAATGTTTTTCATAGAACAAAATGGCAGTGAGCTACAGCGAGGAAATAATGCATCAAAGAATTCTCTGCTCGGTGTCCAGAAGAATGCTATTTGGCTGACATCCTTTGAGGCACAGCTTGCTAATGCTCACTGGCCAAAAGGATGCAGTTGGCCCACTGCATCAGCTCTCCTGGGCCAAGAATGTGTGATAACAATCAACATGTGCAGAGGAAATATATATGTGTGTATGTGTGTGTGTGTGTATGCGTGCACATGTATGTGTAAACATGCACATATAAACAGTGTACCATGAAGATGTATGTGTATATCTGTAATATAATATGTTTTTATTAATATATTGTAAAGAAATGTAGAATATTACAGATGTATGAATTGAAGTTAATCTATTATGTGTGTAATACCCAACAAGTTTGCAGATCAAAGGAAATAAAATGGTAAGAAAATAGCACATCTCTTTCCCTCCTGTTCTCAAATACAATTTTTTTATGTGCTAATTAACTACTGTGGGACTATATTTCCCCTCTGTTTTCTTTTGATCATGTGAACTGAGAAGGAGATTTACAGAAATATATTGATATTAACAGAATCCCATTACAACAAAACAATATGTGTGACCACAAGAGACTGCTTTAAAAGGATTTTATTTTCATTGTTGTCAAAGTCATCTTTGTATTCAGCTTTAAGGTATAAAAGTGACTTTAGAAAATTTAATCAATAATGTGCATTATAGAAACTACCTAAAGGTATCATAATGATGATGTACATTTCTGTTTCAATTAACTTCAGGGGAAATAAACATGGTTTGGTTATATGCAAAATTTACTGGAATACGAACCTCCTTATTAAGTATACAGAGTGATATTCTGCTTAAACTATTGGTTGAACTTTGTGTTGGCTCGTATCAAATGCTGATGAAGACACGTTCTTCTATATTAGCTCAAAATTCCAATTTCAATTTTTGCCTTCACATGCATACCCTTTATTTTTTAAGAAAAAAAAAAAAATTCTGGCTTCCCGTTACACTTTCCCTTCTGCTAAGTGAACAGTTCTTGGTAGGCAGATGAGGCAGTCTTCAGCTATCAGAGACCCCCCTCTCCCTGGCCACATTGATGGTTAAAAGGTACACACATACCAAGACAACAGAGCCCTCCCTGTACTTTTGCTTGAACAGTTAGGAAAGAGACTTTTTTCTCTTTTCACTAGGAGAGCTGGATGATATCTTTGTATGTCATCTTACTATCAGAACACTCATTTCCAAATTTCCTTTTCTGACTACATGCTCAAGGTTAGGTGTTAGATCCAGGCTGACTGATGAAAAGAGCAGGAAGGAGAGGGGCTTCACCTCAGCCTTACCTGTAGGTAAACACGTTATAAAATATCCTTTGGAAAAATGCATGTCTTCTCTTACTTAAGTGAAAGATGGTTTGATCTTTATTTATTTATTTATTTATTTATTTATTTATTTATTTATACATATATATATATATTTTTTTTTTAATTTTAGTTTTTCCAGAAAAGCCGAAGAAAAAAATTTTATCCTCACTGAGTGGAGGGGAAAGAATAGCTCAGAGTCTGAGAACAAGTTGCAACCCATAAGGTATAGGGCAGAAGCTACAAAAAAGGGAAGATTCTGGTTTAAAAACAAAAACAAAAGATTGTTCCTTAGTGTAACAGGATTCCCTGGACTCATCCACCAGCCCTTACCATTTTACTGCCTGCTTAAAACATATCCAACTTCCAGCACCTGCCATTTTTTGCTAAAAGCTTTCTCTGCGCAATGGAGCCTGCTCTGCCTGTGTTCGTGTCAGGCAGTCAGAAGTTCTGAGGAATTAATATCCCCAACCCTAGTACACTCAAGCAGTGACTGACAGAGGTTGATGTATAAATACTCCCAGTTCCTTGCACTTCGGGTGAAAAACATCTGAGCTGTGTATTCTCTGTACTGTTTCTCATTAATCCTCAGAAGGATTAACTTCCAGTTGCCCACAGTAGTTTAATTGATAATGCACTGTTTATTGTAGATTTCTCTTCCTTATCTAAATTTGCCACTTCTGTTCTGTTGTTTCCCAAAATTACCTCCCACCTAACTAGCTGATCCCAAATCCTTGTCCCAGGGCCTGCTTCTTTGGGATGCCAAAGCAAGACATCTACTAATGTTGTTATCTTAGACCTTATGTCATTTACGGCAGATTAAAGATGGCCACAAAATCTTTGACACTCCTGCCATGGAGAGGCAGAATCTAAAACCTCTCTGAATACAGGCCAGATTATCATCAGTATTATTAGTATTTTATCCAAACAATATTTGTTCATATAAACCATTATTTTCTGTTTCTTTGTTCGCCATTTCTATTTATATTGTAGTTCTTCTTTCCAGACACTCAATTTCATTTTTCCCGTGATATAACAACATTTAGTATGTTTTGCTAAGTATTTGTTTGCTCTCATGACTCACAGTATTTGTTTTCCTAAAATGTACTTTATTTCACTACTATTTTCTTAATAAATGTTTATCTGGATGTAAAATTTATCTCATGACTAGATATAAAATTTTAAGTTGCTAGTTATATTTGCTCAGTATTTTAACCCTTTTTTACCATCATCTGTTTCTATTGTCGATGTTAGTAAACATGCTGTTTCATTGTTTTTAAGTAATATTTATTGCTTTTAAACAGCATTATTCTTCTTAAATGCTCTGTATTTCATTAAAGCGTGTCTAGATGCAGATTTCTTTGTATTCATTCTGTTTGGGATTCACCATGGTTTATGAACATAAAAACGTCAAGATTTTCTTCAGCTCTGGAAAATGTGCAGAAATGATGTCTGTCATATTGTCTCTTTTCTACTTTATGTTTTCACTCTTTCTTGTCAATTGGAAATGTTGTATTCTTGAAAATGCAAAGAGTAGACGCTAAGTGCTCTCACCGTAAAAATGATGTAAGATAATACATTTGTTAATTAGTTAGATTCCACAATGTATATACACTTCAGAACATCATGTTGTACATGATATACACATACAATGTTATCTGTCAATTTAAATAAAAACAAAAAATATTTAAATAAATTTTTGGTCTGTCTCATTTATTTTTCCATGTCTCCTAAAACTGCTTTGATTTTATTTTATCCATTTAATTCTCTGTACTTCATTTTGAGTAATTTATTCAGCTATTGTGTCTAGTTTCCTTCTTGGCAATAGATATATCTGATCTTCCATTTAACTCTTCTATTAATGTTTTTCCATAATTACATTTTTCATTTCTATAAGCTCATGTTAGTTTATTTAAAATTTTGTTCTGTTTTTATTTTTGACAGCATCTTGATTCTTACTTGTGTTTTTAATTCCATATTTTATTTTTGAGACATTTATACTTATCTATATTATAATTTCGTTCTCTGATAATTTTGTTTAATTGTGCTGTTTACTGTCTTTGCTGATTCTTATTTAGAACGGTTTGTTTTTTGTACTTGGGGTTGCGAATTAATTTCCAGGAAAGCTTTTTCTGCGAGAACCCTCTACAGCCTGCATCTTGAGTACCCTTTGTCCAGAAAGCCTTTGTATTTTCTGCTTCCAGTGCATGGACACTAATAAAAGAGAAATTAATTTGCTGGCCTTAAATGTCCTTGATCTCTCTGGTAGTATAAATTAAAATCTCAAAACTTTATGAAGACGAGAATTTGGCTACAAATTCTCAGAAGATTTTGTTGTTGTCATCCTGAGAGCCCAGGAGCAGATAAGAACATTCAAAGATTCTGGCTGTATGTCGTCTCAGCTAGCTCTCCACCTAGCCAAAGCCTTGTGCCTTGTCCCTGTGGGAATGCGGAAAACCAAGCATCCTGGTAAGTCAACAAGCAACCCCTGTGGAAAGCACAACTTTAGCTCCCACTTTTCATGTATGTTATTAGCTTTCTCTTACTTTGTGACTTCTTGGGATTTTTCTTACTCTCTTATTAATTAAGGTATGTATTTAAAAGTATTTTATTGTATTTTATGTAATATTTATAAATGTTTTAAAGCAGAAGGGTTTTCATACTATCTTTGCAGTTGAATGAAAAACATTTTTACATGAAGCGGGATACAAAATTTCCATTTTTTGTCCATCAAATACAGTTGAACATTATTGACTTCATACAGTTCAATCTAATAGTTACATATATTTCTGGAAATAAATATCTCCCTAGTTTTTTATTCTGTTAAATAAATGGCCTTTACTGGAAGTAGCAGGTAGTCTTTGGTATGGTTCTGTCAACCAGTTACCAGATATTTGGATAGAATTCCTAAACAAGGACTATTCCTTCAGTGCTCCATCAGACTCTAAGTTGAAAAATATCACAATTAAATCTTCAAAGTTGAATGATTCAATTTAGATTGTGGCAAATAAACACCTGAATCGTTCTTTGGATGCATTTAGTTACTGCTACAGCCTCTAGGTATGTGTGATTTAACGTACATTTATTTAAAAAGATTTCATTGATTTCTTTCATTAACAAATGAAGAAAATAAGTGTTCTGAAGCAAATAAACTCTTGGTAACCTAATCATCTGCATCATAGTTTTCTTCTTAAGAATTCTATATTTACCCTTAATTTTTAAAATTGACATATGTTTCCCCATCAAGTGAGATTCTGGCTACGCCATACATAGCAAATTTACTAAATTTATCATCAAGAGACAAATCACTGAAGAAGATAGTTGAAATCCCAATAATAGTCTTCCTAGGCATTTTCAGTGTCATAAATAAGTGATTTCTGTTTATTTGTTTTGTTTCCTAATTGCATTTCACAATCATTATAGCTTTTACCGTCTCAGCACTGCAGGATAGAAAAACAAATTCATGACTCAATACTCATTTTTTCTCAGAGATCACACTAAAAATGTGCAGACAACATGACCATAATTTGATTTTTATTTACAATTTTCTCTGTTTCATTTAACAATGGATTAAGATCAGCAGGCTGAGAATTACAAATATCTGGAGAATATAAATATGCATAAATAGGCACTGCATTATAGCCACCCCCATTCAGTTCATAAAATAGTCCTTAATTACATGAGAAACCTCTTCTCTTGCATCATGGTTTTTCAATATTAAAATGAACAAAATAAGTTGAGCACTTCTCTCTCATATGCACACAGAAGCTGAGCTGACTCACACCTTTCACATCGGTGTTACTTCCACAGGAAAGTACCGCCACTGATGGTGTGTACGTTGGATGGGGACACATCTTCCACTGTGTATACTCGTGACATTATGCAAAGACATACCATGTCAGCTGACAAGTGCATTTTCACTGTAATTTGTTCTGCTTTCCTTCAGGTAATCATTTTATCATTAACTGGTTTGTGAAGCTCTTAAAAATTGGTATGACTTGCATTTTTTTTTATTATAAAAACTAAAATTTAGAACACTAAAACTTTGATAGCTGAGTTTTGATTTCTTCTCTCCTATTTGATCTAATGTATTTCACACAGAAAATTCAATCGTTTTACCTCAGAGTTTATTGTGCTTTGTTTTAAATTGCCAAATAAACTGTGAGGCCTCCATGTAACTATTTGCCAAATGTTCATAACAGTTCAGGCATTGCGACTAGGCATAAATGATTACCAGTTTAAGGAATCTCATTTAAGACCACCTTCTTTGAAATTTCTGTTTACAATTTTTCTTTGCTGCTGCCTTTTTAGAATCATTACGAGCTCAAAAATTTTGCTCCAAGAACAAATTCATATCCTATGTGAAGGTACTTCAAAAAGTGGTGGAAAAATGAAATTAAAAGATAATACAAATCTTTCCAAGAACTTTTTGAAGACCCCTCATATTTTAACACAAGTCCTAATAGCTGCTCATACTTATGACTTTATCTGTTTTGTAGTATTTATGATCATTTTTTACTACTACCTTCACACTTCAATGAAATTTTTAAGGTATTGATTTTTTTTCTGTGAACTGGGAATACGATAATGCAATATCCCAGTTACAATAAAAATGCAAATTTAACAAACTTAATTAATAAAATGCAATTTATATGAAAATGCCTTAGTCAAGACAAATTAGTTCCTGTTAAATGAATGTTAGCCTAAACCCACTGCTCAACATAGTGCTTGTAGTCCATTATTAAAAACTTAGTAATTATTATGGATGTAATAGAATTTCTGTGAAAATAGTTAATTTCAAATTTCAAATGTATGTGAACAATAGATTTCATCTTTTCATATTCATCGAAAAATGTCAAATCCCCCTTGAATAATTGATAGCCTGCTGGGAACTACACTTTAAGAAGATGGCTCCAGACAATGGGGAGATATTCTGCAAATGACAGACGTAACTTTCATAAGCAAAAAGTAGTTCAGATATTATTTCTAAGGTTCAGATGATAAACAATAGAGCACAAATTAGGGCAGGGGAAATGGTGAGCAGAAAGTTGATGCAGAGCCATGTTGGTATAGAACTCTCCATTTCTTACCTGCAGTCTTTCTTTACCCATTCTAATTAGGCATCTATGGACATCAGTCTACTGAAACGGAGCATCATATCACCTCTATGCTGACTGAACAACACAAAGATCAGACATCTGTTTCTATCCAGTTTACTAGACTTACTAACAGCATTGGACTCACATGAAACACTATTCTCTTGGCTTCCAAGATGCCATACTTTCCTCCTCCCTATGCCTGAACATTCCACTGAGTCCTGGACTCAAAGTCAACTGCCTACTTAGCATTAATATTTTAATTCCTAATAATTTTCTAGAAACTGAACTCTTGATTGATACCCACATCCTTTGCTTCTCTAGTCTATCTCATTTCAGTAAAAGTTACCATTATTGACCCCATTACACAAGTCTTTCTTCACCCATCCATCATTAAAACCAGTCAACACCAACTCCAAAATATATCCAAAATTCATCTCCACTGTTACCATGCCACATCAAGCCACCATAAGCTATCAACCAGGCTGCTTTAAAAATGCCTCTTTGCTACTTTGTTAACCTGTAGTCCATTTTTTGCTTCAGAAGACAGAGTCATCTTTTAAAAACGTAAATGAGATTATGCCACATTTTTGCTTATAAGTCTTCCAATTAAAGCCTAAAACATGTTACATGACTTCAGTCCAGTTCACATCTCCAACCTCTCACACCAATTTACCTCTGGCTTGCTAGGCTTTGGCCACACTCGCTCTCCTTTTGTTCCTGCAATGCTATAAATATGATTCCACCTTAGAGACTTTGCGCTTCATATTTCCTTCCTAGAGTACTCTTCCCTCTGATCTTACACATTTGCCTCTTGAACCCTTTGGATCTTAGCTACAAAGTCATCTACTTGATGAAATGTTCCCTGATCACTGGTAACGTATTATCACTCTAGTCACTTTATAACATATTTGCCTGTCTTAATTTCTTCACAACTGTCATTACTCAAAATTAGTTTTACTATATTCATTTATTAATTTATTGTCTGTCTTCTTCCTATTAGAATGAAAGTTACATGAATTCAAGAACGTTTTGTTATTTGTCATTATATCACCACTACCCAGAAGGGCACCAATCAAAAAGAAAATACTCAATAACAATGACTGAAGTTGAGAGACTAAATCACAAAGTAAATAGTGATGCCATTAATGTGAACCCAAAACCTAAACAGACGATGAAGAGACATCTTTAATTGGCTGAACTGGGCACACCAGAATATCCAAGTAGGGATTTTCAGTAGTTAGGAGCTCAATAGAAAGACTGGGACAAGAAAATCAGAACTGGATTCACTTGAATGCAGATGACAATTATAACTGAAGAGGTTGAGCTCAGTAAGAGAAACAATATGGAAGAGAATAACAAGCTTTGAATGTCAAGGAATGGAAGACATAGGGTCAGAAAAGAGGAAAAAATGTAAGTAACAGTAGAAAGGTAAATTCAAATTTACATAAGTCAAGCATGAGGTTAGGAGAGTGTTTCATAGGCAGCAAGTAATCAATATCACCAACCACAATTAGCATTCATAAGTGTTGAGTAAGATGAAAACTGAAAAATTTTAGCTGGACTAGGATAGTGAGACCTGAAGCTAGTCTGTAAATGTCCAGGAGTAGGAGCAAGATGAGGAAGTGGAGACAGTGGACATGGACTACTCTTCCGTAGTATGCCACTTGATGTAGAAAAAATATAGAACAATAATTTGAATTTTTTTAAGAGAGGAGAAATATGAGCATGTCTGTAAGTCATGGAGGAATGCCAGAGAAGTGGGAGGATTAAAGATGGAAGTCAGAGGGAGGTTAAGATGTGACCAAGCGGGCAGGAATAATGGGTGTCAGGAGCCCACATGCTGAAACCAATAATGGGCTCTATCACTGAAACGTCATGGAGGTAATGCAGGTAGATAAACAAGAGGCATGATGAACTGAATCTCTATGAAGATCATGTTAGATAAGAACACTCAACAGGACAGCTTAGATGAGATGCAACTAACAAACCCTCCTTGGCAACTTCACCACTCATGTGATCATTGTGGACTTTTCCTTGAGTTGCATTGCAACTATCTGTTCACTTACCCTGAGCAGTCATATTGCCTACACCCTCTTTAATTTAAAAGGAAAAAAAAATAGAAAAAAAAAAGCTAACAAGAAGTTAGTAAAAAAGATTGTAGAGCAAATTTTTGACCTAGTTTTGTTCAAATAGCAGTAGGATGACAACATAGCTAAGACAGAACCTCCTTTTGTCTTCAAATATGTCCTAGCTTTGGAGGATAAATATTACAATTGATAGTTATCCTGTATAAAAATACCTAATTATATAATAGATAACATTTTAACAATTTGTAGTATAGCTAAAATATAATATCACATTTCAGCAATACTCAGTGACTTATAATGGAAAGAAAATGGTCAGCAGAACTTAGTTCACCAAGTTCGTGACTTTTCAGATTAAGTGTAATGAAATAAAATAATGTCTATATGTATTGAGCAGTATGTTCCAGGCACTGCTCTACACTGTTAACATGTGTTGTCTCATTTAATCCCCACAGTAAGCCTAGAAAAGAGGTCTTTTATAATTCCTATTTAGCAGATAAACTGAGAGACTGAGAAATTAACTACCTCTACTAAGGAAATAGTAGCAAATGACAGAACTTACAATCAAAAGCAGACAATTTGTAAAATTTTAAGGTATTCTTGAGTGCAGAAATAAATAAGTTCTTGGAGATGTAGTTTAGGGTCTAAATAAAGTCAGTGAGAGACTCTACACTAGGATGATCAGAAAAACACAAAAGTTGACTCTAAGAGCAAAACATACATTCCATAGAAATAAGGGGTTGATTGGGTGGGCAGGTATAAGTCAGTAGTCAGAGAAAGGGATCGCAAAGTTTGAGGACATGTACGTAAAACTGTGTTCAATTTTGACAGACCTGAAGAATTATCATGCTTGTGAGTTCCTGGAACACAATGGTAAGGCAGAGAAAAGTTTTAGAAGTTAAGGAAGTCAAGAAATTATAGAGCAGTAAGTTAATTGCAAAAATATTGAAATAAAAATCATATAGATGTATTAACATCTCAAAGAGAGAAGTAAAAAAGAACAAATGATGCTTTTATAAAATAAACTTTAGGCAAAGCTTTGCTTCTGTATTTCTTTTTAAAACGCACGCACACGCACACACACGCACACGCGCACACACACACACACACACACACACACACACACACAATCAGACATACTGAAATTCTTTTGATTCTAAAACCAGGAATTGAAGAGAAAAATTTAGAAATGTAAAATTGGATGTTTAACAAATGCACCTTTTCTTGATGATGTTATATAACTACTAATGTGTGCAGAATAATTTTGTCTAATCAGAATGTTAAAAATTTAGTTTGAAGGTATTATCAATATTTAAAATAGATTTGTATTTCCATTAGCTCAAAACAAATATTTCCTAATGGTCAATGTACTCAGAATCCATATTATCCTTCAAATAAAGAGTAAATCTCCACTGACCTAATTATGAAACTAGAGAAAATTTGCTTTGCTTTAATTCAAAAACTTTTTTTCAGTGTCCCTCGATAGAAACAGATTTCATAACTTAAAAAGGAAACTCATTTAATCAACTGATATTGTTCATCCCTTTGTTCCAATAATTACAACATTTTTAACAGCAAAAGAAAACTTACTGAGTCTGTCCTTAAAAAGCTTTTTTCTTTTTTTTAAAAAAGCAAGGATTATATTTAAAAATAAGCTGAAATAATTTTATTTGAGTTAGGAGGGAAACGGTGATAAACCTGTGCCTTATGAAGAAGCAGGATGTTGGTACTTTGGGGGTAAATTTGACAATGTTCATTTCACTTTTGTTAAACACACAACAGTAACCTAGTACTTTTAGTAGTAAATGGCTGTCTATAAAAAAAATTCCACTGGTTATATACTTACTTTGCCAAATCTTTCCATTAGATTCATCAATGTACAGTACATTAAAAACTGACCTGCATTGGTCAGCCTATTAAAATAAATTTCCTTTGTATTTAAAATTTAAGTGCTATTTATATGTGTTGCAGTAATCAAAGAGCCTAAATCTTACAATTTAGATTTATTGATAAAACAACTAAAGTCAGTTTAAAATAATCTGAAAATAAATAGAAAATATTGAAATTTGAGGGTTAAAATTCAGTAAATATAGAATAACCTTATACATTCCCAGCCCGTTTGTCCTTAAATGTCTCTTCTTTAAGGAGTGGGAAAATATTCTTATTTGCATTGACTTTTTTTTTCTATATAGCAAAACTGTCTAGAAAACTGTTGGTTCCCTACAGTTTGAAGTACACCTTCAAACACTATAGACATTTTTTTAACCTTGCTTGAAGTTTCAAGATTGCTTTTTGGACAATTCCAAAATACCTATCACATTTCATATTGAAAGCTATTTACAAAATGGTAGTGCATTTTCCCAACACCCTTCAGAGGTCACTAAGTGCATTTTCATTTTCACTTTTAAACTGTGTCTACATTACGACAAGGCAACCCAATGAAAAGTGAAAACTTCACCCAAAAGAATATTTTCTCTAAATCATAAGAAACACTTTCTTTGGAGGATTTTTCTGTCCAACTTTGGTTTTGGAAATATTTAATTTACTCCTAGCAATATTAATCCCTCTTAATTACAGGTGGTTAATCCTGAGAGTACATAAAAAAGGAAGAAAAAACTTGACTCACAGAATCTTTTATTTTATTCATTTCATGGTATCTTTTTGTCATTCCATAGTGCTAGTCTATGTCCAAATCCAATCTTGACACAAAAGGGAAACCTGAAAAAAGATAACCTAAATTAGTCCTTTAAATTTTAAATATCATCTTCCTTATTCTCCAAGCTGCTTGTATTTATATCCCTTTCCACCAATATAAGCATAAGTATCCCAATATGTATGTTGATATATAAACAGTCAGAAAAATTTCTGTTTTCTTGAGACCTTCTAAATATTTCAGAGTTATGGACAATATACTCCTGATTATATATATATAATATATATAAAATATTCCAAGATATTTAAGAGTTTTATCTATCACCTAGATGAATAGGTGCCTTCATATTTGTATTAATTTGTCACTTATTCACTGTGGATATAACCAGTCTCAGGAAAAAATTATCTCTGTTCTTTGAAAGCATGATAGCACAGTAATTCAGCATGTGAGCTTTGGAGTCACATTGTCCAGGTCAGTCTGAAATCTGACAATATCTATGTGTGATTGGGTGGGTTACCTAACCCCTATTCTTTTCTGTTTCTTTAATAGAATCTACCCTATAAAGTTAGTCTAAGGATTAAATGAAAAATGTACACATCTTTCTTATTAGAACCCAGAGATTCCAGCACAATATCAATAAATAAATCTTATCTGGTATTGTGAAAATCCAAAGCTATTCACGGCTAATCCACACATGAGAAAATGCTGTATTCAAAAGTGTTCTGCATATCTGAGTTCTCTCTGGTTCTCTTTAAGTGGGAGCTGCAATAATTTGATAGTAGTTCTGTTCCTTAAAATGGGTTCAACATTAGGTAGATGTTTAGCAGAAAATTGAAGTTGACACTTCTTCTGTAAGTTCTCTCTGTCATTTAAAACCTTAATACAAACTCAGTTCCTAAAGACTACACAGATAATATCTCCATAGGTGTCATAGTCTGTTGGGGCTGCTATAACAAACTACCATAGACTGGGTGACTTAAACAACAAACATTTATTTCTCTCAGTTCTGGAGGCTGAGAAGTACAAGGTCAAGGTACCGGTAGATTCAGTGCCAGATGAGGGCCACTTCCTGGTTTATTTATAGACAGATGACTTCTTCTTGTATAATACATGGCAGACAGCAGAGAGAACCAAGCTCACTTGGGACTTTTATAAAGGCACTAATCCCATTCATGAGGGCAGAGCCCTCATGACTTTATCTAATCCTAATTACCTCCCAAAGGCCCCACCCTCTTGCTACCATTACATTGGGAGGTAGAGTTTCAATTTATGAATTGTGCTGGGGCTGTAAGAACATTCAGTCAATAACAATAGGTCCACAGAATTACTTTTGTATTTCACCTCATTAATCTCAACCATTTAAAAATATTCTCTTTAGCATCAGAATCTCAACCTAAAATCTTCCTCATTGAATACCGAGTTTCAAAACTAACTGTTTTGATAGGGAAAAGAGGCTAAATGAGACAGAATCAGGTCAACACAGCAGCAAAGTTAATCTTTCAGGAGTTTTGGGGATAGAGTTGTGATTTTGTTTTATATTGTTTTGATATATATAAATGCATATTTATAAAATATAAATATCACTGAATTATTCAACTTTTGCTTAAAGGCAGCTTTTTGTTACATATTCTAACAACTTTTACCAATATATTCATGTAATGTATATAAAGAATAAAGCCACACAAGTAAGTTTTCTCCCCATTACTCTAATCTATTTGTCAAGAATGACATTCAGTTTGCTTCTACCCAATAGTACAAATTGTGTTCACTAGTTTATTGGTTAACCTCATTACAGTAGGCAGAGTTCTGAAATGACCCACATGATCTCCACTCCCTAGTGTCACACCCTGAATAATTACTTTTTCATGAAAAAGTTGCTTTCCTCTCACATATGGCTAGGTTTCCATCAAATCTGTTAGTTTATCATCTCTTTATTTTCAGCTATCCTTTGGTGGGAGTATGAACAGTGACTTAAAGAACGGAAACAGAACATATTGTTCCACGTCCCACATTTCTGCCACCAATCATTTCACCTATCTCAGCTGTACTCAGGTCTATGTATAGCCATTGGGAGTGATTTAAATAACTCAAAATGTTTTAAATATGAAGGACATTGATTATGTCAAATGACAAGAAGCTTATTAGCAGAGAAGACTCTAGACTCTGCATACTAAAACTCTATCTTATCAACTTCTCTGTAATTCTTTTAACAATTTCCTTTTCTAAGTTGGTTTCATAGTGCAGCAGATCCAGGAACCACTTCAGACATGACAAGTCTGGCTGGCATTCTGTTCTGTTTATTCTCTCTCTCTCTCTCTCTCTCTCTCTCTGTCTCTCTCCAAAAATAGTTCCCTAGAAAGCCCCCAACAGACTTTTCTTCATGTCTCATTGGTCAAAATGAAGTGTCACATTACCTCTCCTAAAATGATCATTGACAAGGCTTGGCCAATACCTTACCACTATCACTGAAGCTTAGATAACATGATCAAAATAGAATTTCTTCAGTGGGAACACACAGAAATGAGAAGGTAGTTTACGAAGAAATACTTGAAGAAGTTGTACATGTTATACCTGTTTGGGTATTAAAGGGCAAGTAAGCAATAGTCAAGCAAAAATGGGCAGTTTCTCCTGAAATTTAAAGCAAAGGGTTAGGTAAATGAAAAATGATCAGAACCTGAAATTATGATAATTGCAGTCTGGATGAAGGGAGTGTGAAGAAAGGCAAGTAATTTGTGGAATATTTTGATGGTAAAATTGGAAGAATGTTTTTATCTACTATAAAATATTCATCTTCCCCAAACACTGCACAACCCAACTTTCTACAACTGGTTCACCCACACAATTAAATTACTTTCAAATATAATCTGTGAAATCTCAGAAATACACATTATTCATGTTAAAGGTCACAAATGAGTTAATTCCTCCTGCCTAATCTGAACATTTCAGACTTCAGTGCAACCGAAAAGTGACCACTATGCTAATTGCAAATTCCAGAGATAACTGATTCAAAATATTAGAACCACTTAAGCATGAATAGCCTTCATTTCAAGATAGAAAACCAAATGCAGCAATTGTTAAAACAAATTGTCCTCTTATAAAATTCCTCTTACATAATTTTAAGCTATCCATTTCTTTAGAAAAATCTTCCACTGCCATTGTGAAAAGATTCATGTCTTTTAAATATCTAGCATAAGGCTTTAAACTGTTGTACATGTGAATAATTTTGTGAAGTTCAAAATAATTATATGTGACTCCCTACAATTAAAATAAATTTGTTAAATTAAAAAAGACAATTAAAGCTGTAGTAAAATGATCTGTGTTAAAATCATAAAATCGTCATTGCTCTAATTATTAGCACAATCCATTTTTAATCTATGACATTTATAAAGCAAGAGATTTTACTTATCCAGTCTTATTAGCATAATAATCATTGCACTTTACATGGCTTTAACAATAAATTACTCCCCTTATATTTAAGTTTTGAGCAGACAAACAGAATTGAATATGTATTGAACTGAAGGTTAAAGCTCCTTCATTAATTCTGTTATTGTTTTTCATAAGCCAATTCTCCATTTGGATATCTCTTGACTTCATAACATTGATTTAATCATTTTGTAGTAATGAACCCCAGTCTGACAAGAGATAATGCCTTCGGGCATTTTTACTTGTAAGAAACCTCCACCCTTAACCTCCTTTACTTCATTTGCATAATCACTTGCATAGATCTTCCTACACTTGGTATATGTCTCTGTGTTTCTCTGCATTGAATTTGGAACTCTTTCTTGATTTTCTTTTTTTTTCTGCACTTGTTTTTTTATTGCCTCCTGGAACCTACACCCACTGCCCCTGAGGTTTCTGCCTAATGGTTGGCCTTCTTGCTTCCCCTTGTTTGGTTATTACTTAGAAGAGATTGTAAATAACTTTGATGAGCTTTCTGATGCACATGGACAAATCATTATTCAACCTCTTTTTTATGCCATTGTGCCCATGATAAATGCTTCAGAACTATCTTCAAACAGAAGTATCCTTGGTTCACTCAGTCCTACTGTCTAGAGGTTCTAGACCATAAGCTTGGGAATGAAGTATGAACTCTCCCTTTTATTCTCCACATTCTTCACATTACATTATTATACACAATTTAATTGAAAGAGCTATTAAAATGCAATGTAGGGATTCTCAAGTGCAAATTATATGGGGGCAGGTACCATAGAGTCATTTTTCTTCCTTTTAATGTGCATTTAGCTTCTTTTTTTAGTTAGCATCACCCTACTTCACTCATAGGCCAACAGAGAGCTCATTCTTTCTGTAACTACCCTTTAAAAAGTATCCTTCTCAATGGTTTTGCCTATTTTCCCTAAGAATTAATATTCTTCATGTTTGACAGAGAATTTTTAGTGTTTATCTCTTCCAAACTAAACTAAATTATATTGGTTGTTTCTTTCTTCATTGCTGGAATTTGAGTAACACAGAATCCTGTCTATTACTTCTTTGGGACTTTCCTTTTGTCCATACTGGGTTCATGTCCTCAGATATAAAGTCATGTGATCTCAACTGGTTTCATTGCCTATTATCTCTCTGCCATTGGTCAAGTATTAATCTATCATATCAATCTTCTCACAACTTGTATTTGCTTCACTCATACCTCCAACACATGGAGCTGAGATTCTGTGTGTTATAATGACTCTTTAGAAAACAATATAACTGGGCATATGTTCATATTAATTTAAATTCTGTTCGATATCTTTTGATCTGCCATCGAATTTAGAATAAAATGGAAACTCCTTAACATGGCCTTCAGGCTCTGCATGATTTGGCCTCTGCTTCTATCTCCAGTGTCATTTCTTAACACTGACCCCACACCCTGCAATCCTAGAAGTCATTTAGTATTTCCCTTCCTCTCCTGGAATGATTTTCACAGGACTTTTGCTCACCTCTCTCTGATTCACCTATCTTGTTCAGCTTAAATATCACTGCCTTAGAAAACTTTTCCTGACCACCCTATCTAAAATATAACCAAATATATTGCCCAAAACATCACCCTTTAATTTGTTTTACACATTTTATAATGACTTTTTATATTTGTTTTCCTTTTTAATGTCATTTTCTTCCAATAGAATGTAAGCTGTATGAAAGCAGGGACTACTCTTTGTTCACTGTTATATCTTTAGCATTTGGCATAGCAACTGGTCCACAGAAAAGAATCACTAAATGTTTGCTAAATAAATGGACAAACAGATGCATGTGTATAAACCACATCAGTGAAAGGAATTAATTTATATTTGCGAGCTGATGTAAGTTAAATTTTATTCCCCCAAAATAAGTAATGTTGACCTCTTAAAGCAATGAGAATTCTTCAGAATCTGTTTGGAATGAGTTAGACATTTCATGCAACTAACAACTTTAAATGGCTTACTCTTTATAGGCTATAATTTCTAAATTTTAAAATATTCTAAAGTATCTTACTTCTTTTCTTTTTTAAAAAATGTCTTTAAAGCCTAAATTAAATGGAGAAATTAGAAATCAAGGTACTTGGTGTTCCCAAGCAATTGAAAAAGGCAATTTCATAGACTGTAAACTCTTTTATGAGACTATGAGCTCCTTGAGGGCATGTCTAACAAAATCTCTGAAACCTTATTAGGGCCTATAAAATGTCTCCTTGTGAATACATAGCAATAATTAACAGACTGTGATGATAAATAGTTATACAAATTTGCTTTGGGGTCTAAGCTTCTTATAAATGCTAGAATTAACAAAGCAATTGTGAATTTTAATTTTTTTTTCAGATTCAAAAAATGGGATCCATATTAAATACACATTTGCTCAGCATTTCAGGAATAACTGAGAGCTGAGGCACTCTCAGGTAAGCGCTCTGCGAGGCAGAATCACACTGTTTGCTCAGAGGAAACTGTTTAAAACGATAATGTGCAATGCATTCAATGGTCTGATTATACCTTAAGGGAAGACCCACCTAAAGAGTTCATTCAGAAACCTGAGGAAATCAAGTCTAGCAAGAGGCAAATATGATGAGACACTCTGGGAGTCTTTATATGACATCAGGTATTTTAAAGGAGAAAAAACCTAACACTTAAGAAGACCAGGTACTAGGTAACATTTACGTATCATTGTTAGAGTAAATATCTTAGAAGCTTAATTTAGAATGACTAAACTCTTTGGAATTTGATTTAGAAATATTCAGAAATAAAAAGCACTTTTCTATTAACTTTTGAAAGCACTTCCATTAAATTTTTGTTAACATTCTATATATATATTTTGGTCTTCTGGACATTTGGTGAACTTGCAAGAGGTGTTCAGTGTTCAGACTTTTAGGAGACTCTTCCTTTAGGTAGCAAGTTCTGGAAAAACACTCCTTGAGAGTTGGAGTCCCATGATGCTTAAATAGAAGACATGTCTTAAAGTGATTTTGATTAAAGCAGCTGAGAAATGGGTACCAAATTATATCTAGGCAACAATGCCCTAGTAAAATCAAGAAATTCTACCCAAAAAGATTTTTCAGGTGCAAAAGGCAGGTAAGAGTATTAAAGACAGTCATGAAGTAGCCTGAAGGACTGCCATAAAGGAGACTATTGCCCTCAGATGAGTGTATTACTCATCTAAGGAGAAAAAGGAGAAACGGTTTTCCCTCAGCTCCTTTTCCCCATCCGTCAGTGATTCACCCCTGTTGGGAAAATAGAATAGTTTAATCAGGCCCCTTCACATCAGGTCCGGTTGGGTGTGGTGCAACACATTCTCTGTAAACAAATTGTGTGTGGGGGGGTGGAGTTAGTGCGAGTATGTGCCAATATTTTTTTTTAGTTTGTTGGTAGTCTGTGTGTTCTAGAGAATGTGTGGAGCAGCGGCCCTGAACTGCTGGCCGGCAGAGAGCTTGCATCTAAAAAGAGAGCATGTTTACTTTGCTGGCAGTTGCTCAGTTTTTTTCTTTGGAATTTGCCAGTAGCAGTTGAGTTTCTGAGTTTCTTTTTGACTGCCTAGCTCTTTCTTACATGTGTGGGTGCTGAATAAAGACTACTCTTTCTTCAACCAAGGCTCCAAGTACCTTTCTTCCAATTACTTAGCTCATAGACCTGCATGTGAAGGGTTTGTGACCCAGTCTGGACAATGGGCTCGAGGGGTCTGTGAGTTCCAGACCCAGCCCTAGCTCTACAATTGGTTTAGTCATTGAAGGATTATGGGAGGTAAAAGAGCTCTGCAATGCCAAAAAAGTGTTGATGGCCCTGTGCAGGTTGTACAAATGGAGACACTGAGAAGCACAAGCCTGAGACTAGGTTGAATCTGCATGAACCTGCCAGAGCCCACACAAAATTGGTCACAGCAACAGTGCCTTATATTTATCTACATAAGAGAGAGAGATCAGGCCAGGAGGATTTGCAGTAGTATAACAAAGGCAACCAATATGCTTCCTGAGCAAACTATAGGATTTTATCAACTTTGATTACAAAAAAATCTTCCTTCAGCATATAGATCTATATGTGTGTGTGTTTGTGTGTGTGTGTGTGTGTGTGTGTGTGTACAAATAATGCTACACAATTAAGATGTCTTTTTTATTCCTGTTGTAATCTTGGCAAGAATATTATGCTAATCTAACTCTTTCAATCAAGAAATAAATATATAAGGGTACTTCAATAACTTTGTGGAAAAATAGAATTAGAAGATAACACAAACCTTTCTGTGAACTTTTTGAAGACCCCTGGTACTTCTCAAAGTTTGACAGAATTTTCATTGACAGCCAAATAACATTCAATTACTTACACACACATACACACACATGCACACACACACAAGATAGCTGTCAAATGAAGTTAAACATTGTTTACTTTATTTTGAAAAAAATTATATATGGCTGTAGAATGTTGTGTGTACATAGCCCCATTCTTCTCTACTTTTATTCCAAAAATAATGGAGTAAAGACATTGAAGATTTACAGCAGCAACAAATAAATTACATTTTGTTGAAAATTAAGATGACATGTCTTAGTCCATTCAGGCTGCTACAACAAAATACCATAAACTGGGTGGCTTATTGTAGAGCTAGGGCTAGGGCCATGAGCTCACAGACCCCTCAAGCCTGTTGTCCAGACTGAGTCACAAACCCTTCACATGCAGGTCTACAAGATAGGTAACTGGAAAAAAGGTCCTTGGAGCCTTGGTTGAAGAAAGACTGGTCTTTGTTTCTGCACACACATGTCTAGGAGCTAGGTAGTCCAAAGAGAAACTCAAAATCTCAACTGCTACTAGCAAGGTTCAAAGAAAAACTGAGCAGCTGCCAGCAAAGTAAACATGCTCTCTTTTTAGATGTGAGCTCTCTGCCGTTCAGGGCCTCTGCTCCACACAACTGTCTAAAGAACATACAAATAGCAACAAAACTAAAAAGACACATTGGCATGCATGCGCACTAACTCCACACAAACACGCGCGTGCACGCACGTGCACACACACAATTTGTTTACAAAGAATGTGCTGCACCGCACCCAACCAGGCCTGAGGCATGGAGGCCTGATTAAACTATTCTATTTTCCCAACATTTATAAACAAAAATTTATTTCACACAGTTCTGGGGGATGAGAAGCCTAAGATCATGGCACTGGCAGATTCTGTGTCTGCTGAGGGTCTGCTTCCTGGTTCATAGATAGCATCTTTACAATGTGTGCTCACATGGTAGAAAGGACAAAGCAGTTCTCTGGGGTCTCTTTTATAAGGGCACTAATCCCATTCATGAGAGCCCTACACTCATAATTTAATCACCTGCCAGAGGCCTCACCTACTAACACCAGCACACTGGTGATTATTAGGTTTCAGCAGATGAATTTTGGAGAGACACAAACATTCAGACCACACCAATAAAATTAAACACATATTTTTCCCTGTTTTTCATTGTTTCCAAATTGATTTGGAATTGTGATAAAGTAAGTACAAAGATGTTTCTCTGCTTATTATCACCAGGGCAAAATATAATAAATAAATAATAAATAAACAAACAAATAAATAAATAAATGGTATTTTATACTGTGTGAAAATTTGGGGAAATGTGCATATATGTTTCCCATAGTAAATGCATGCATATCTTTACTAACTCTGTCTAAATGTGGATTTGATCACAAGTTTAATATCTTAATGAACAGAAGTTTTTTAGCATGACCGGACAGAAGTTTCAAGAATAGGAAAGAAATCCTAAATGCAAATAAGTAAAAGATTGATAAAATTATATGGGATTTTTGCTTATAATTCTATGGAAACAATTTTGAAATAGAAGAAAAGAAAATTATCTGACAAGATATAAATTGACAAAATTGACACTTCACAGAATGGAAATCATGATGATTTTTGAAAGGTGTTTAAAAATATTCCATTGGATAAAGCAACAGAACCTAATGGACTCATAGCTGAGTTTTATCTAATTTGTAAAGAGCAGATACTTTCGAACTTATTTAAAATATTCCAAACCATGTAAAAAGATCAAAAGTTCTACAAAATTTTCATGAAGCCAGTAAATAATAATTCCCAAACCTCCTAGATAGTTATGAAAAGAAGCCTATATAGACTTATTTTATTTTTGAATATTTATGCAAATTTAAAATTATGTATTAGAAAATAGAATCTAGCAATACAATGAAAAAATTTTATATTATGGTGACTTAGAGTTTACTACAGAAATGTAAACATATTGTGATGTTAGAAATAAGAATCTGGACTTCTGATCAAGATGGAAGAATAGATGGTTCCCAGTGTCACCCTCTCCCATGATCAACCAATTTACAACTATTAAAAAGCAACAAATGCCCAGCTGGGTCCACTAGAGCTCAGAAGAAGAGGAGGAGAGCCCTACATACTTCATGAAGGCAGGAGAAGCCACAAGGAGAGAAAGAAAGGACTGCTTCGACTGTTTTGAGCCCCAGCCACTTCAATGCTGGAGCTGGTGAGCACATGGAACAGGAGCTGGCAAAAGCTGCTGCTGTGCCCTTTGTATGAAGTTGCTGGGAGGCAGCAGGGGAGAAGAGGACCTTGGTGGTCCCCGGCCTGTAAAACCAGTAAGAATGTTCCTGTGGACCCACATAGGAGTGAGAGGACACAGACAATTGAAAAAAGGAGCCACTCGGAGGTTGGTGAGTCATTGCAAGAGACTGGCACATGGCCTGTCCCATAGTGCAGGCAGTGGGGAAAACGGGCCCACCAGGGAAACATGAGGGTGCAGCACGGACAGCTGATCTCCCCTCCAATCAGCACAGGACCACTCAGTGGAGGTTAGTCAGGAATATAGAACTGCAGTTTGCTAAAAAGACTCAGACCCAGACCAGAGTTTCCACACAACCCAGGTGTACTGGATGTCACCAGACCCAGAAGTGCTTACAAGGTCAACAATTAAAACCTGAGCTGCACAAAAAGCCTTTCCCAGAGAATCCACAGCAAAGCAACAATTTAGCTCAACCGCAGGGCTCAAGTAGTAGTTCTGACAGAAAGTTCCCTCATTTTAGAAGCAACCAAAGGACAACAAATTAGTTGTTGTCAACTACATCAAACAATGCAGAGTTTAAGTGATGGGAATAACAAATAATTCAACATAGAACTGAAAGAAAAAACAACAAACCAACAGATCAGAGACGGAGTTCCAATATTAACCAGCAAAGGTCTAATACCACCAAAGAACATCTATAAAACCTAGAAGGACCAGTAGTCCCCAGGCTCCAAAGCCAGGATGGGGGGAGGGCCAAGGGCTCAGCCATGCCACCCCAACATCCACACCAACCCAGCGATAACCACTGAGCCATTGCTGGAAGAGCCCAGGGCTCCCCTGCCAGAATGAGGGGCCTGCCACAGGCCTCCACCACCCCTTCCTCCTCCTTCCAGCCTTTCTCCCTCCCCTTTTTTCTCTCCCCCTTTCCCCCAACTGCTCCACAAAAACATCTTAGTATGTAAAAAAAATAGTAATAAGTTAACTAATTTTAAAAAAAGAATCTATCAACATACTCCATTGCATCAACAAATTAAAGCAGAAAATCCATAGGACATATAAATAGATGCTGAATATTCATTTGAAAAATTTCAGCAGGCATGTCTCCTTAAAATTTCATGTACAATAGGAACAGAAAAACCCTGCACGAATATAGTTATTTATTTATCAGACTTAATAGAAAATGTGCTAAATGTTAAAATACTTCATTTCAATTAAAATCCCAAACAACATGAAGTGCTGTTCCTACAATTATTTAGCATTGTCTCAAAAAGAATATATGAAGCTATCACATTTTACTAAGGATACAATTACATGCCTTGTCAAGCTCAGAAGCTCTAATTTTAAATAATTTACATATATATGTACATGTGTGTTTATGTATGCATATATACACATATATGTATCTATGTTTGTGTTTGTGTATGTGTGTGTATATTCAGTAGCTTTCACCTACTTTTACAAAAAGCACCTAAAAATGAAAATAAGAAAAGATGCCATTTTAGTTTGTTTTGTGTTGCTATAACAGGATACCACAGAATGGGTAATTTTTACAAAAGGAAATTTATATCTCCTCTCTAGGGAAGTTGAGAAGTTCAACATCAAGGAGCCAGCATCTGGTGAAGAAGGTGAAGCAGCACGCAATAGCAAGCAGGAGAGAAACCCACTGGTTTGCTTTTATAGAATCCCACTGGTGATAATGAACCCATTCCTGAGATAACAACATTATTCTGTTCATGAGACTAAAGCCCTCATGGCCTAATTTCACCTCTTAATACTGTCACAATAACATTAAATTTCAACATAAATTTTGGAGGCAATATTCAACTTACATCAATATCCTTTTTATAATAATAACACAATTTCAATCATTATAATGGAAGAAAAAACTAAAAAATACTTAGGAATAACTTTAGGAAGATGGCAGAGAGAACCAGTAAAAGAAAAATATGAAATATTACTGACAGAAATGAAATATGAAATCCATCTTATATAAAGAAAGATATATAATATATTGTAGGATCAGAAGGCATAAATTTCTCCAAAATAAACACGTTAAATTAATATGATTTTAATTTATTGCAATTCTAAAACAATAATTGTTTATTTCTAGACTTGTATAAAACATTCTTAAAGCAGAAATGAAATAATAAATTTGGGGTAATAGCAAGAAAAGCATGAGAAAGAACAGTGATGGGACAGGTCACAGACTAGCCATACCAGACATCAGAATATAAACCAAAGTCATTGGCCCTCAAAGATGTCTACACCCTAATCCACAGAATCTGTGAACATGTTACATTACATGGCAAGAAGGGCTTTGCAGGTTGATTAAAGTTAAAAATCTTGAGATCGGAAGATAATCCTTAATTACCGAGATAGGACTAATCTAATTACACAAATCCTTAAAAGCAGAGGACCTTTCAAGCTTCAGAGAACCAGAGAAATGGTAGATTGTGAATGACTTGGCTCACTGTTGCTGGCTTGGAAGATACAGAAGGCAGCCATGAACCAAAGAACATGGGCAGCTTCTAGAAGTTAGAAAAGTGAAGAAAATGGATTCCTCCTCCAGAGCCTCCAGAAAAAAATACAACCTTGCCAATACCTTGATTTTACCCCAGGCAAACCCCTGTCAGACTTCTGCCCTACAAAACTGTAAAATAATAGTATTGTTTAATCACCAAGTTTGTGGTAATATGTTATATAGCAATAGAAAACGAATGCACCATTACTATCAATTAAATGTGTTATTGGAAAAAGAATAGAAAGCAGGTCAGTTTAGAAATAGATCCCAGTTCACGTAAGAGTGTTTGTCAAGTTGAAAGAGGAAATGGGGACATTCAGGGGTTACAGTTCTATCTGGAAGAAAATAAAAAAAATAAAACTGGATCATTGTCATAGACCATGAATAAGGGAAAATTCCTAACAGATTTTGCTTTAATGGAAAAAAGGAAAAATCAAAATCTTAAAAAAAAAAAAACTAGTAGATTACAAGTGTATCATACATTGCAAATACATAGCAGGTTGTTGAGAAACCTCTTCACAGCTGTACAGCATTTTTGTGGGGAGAAATGATATAGGTGATGGAAACAGAGAAAGAAGCCAATTGAAAAAGGAAAAGAAAAACAGAGACACCTAAAAAGTATGTATGTGATATCATTTATATGTAAAATTGTATGAGATTATATACACATTTTATTATAATATCAAAACAATTCTTTGCATATGGGAGTCTCTTTTCTGTCATTTGGTATAATTCAATTTTTGGAATGTTTTAGTGATACATACACAAAGTACAGAGATAGATGCTTTTAAATACTGACTTAGTATTCTCAAAATGTCCACAGGTTGTTCAGTATTATTAGATGTTCATTCAAAATTCTCTCTTGCCTGGAGTACCTCTGATCCCTGTTTTATCATTCTTCCTCTGTTCTGGGCTGACAGCTCTTGAGTTGAAATTATCTTCTCCTTGCAGTCAAAGTTTAACAATCCAGTTATCTTTTTCTCTCTTTATTATTCATCTGTCCTAAACCAAATGAGAAGTTTTTTTTTTTCCCCCCCAGTGGGATTTACTCTCTACACTTTTTAAAAATGAAAGTAAATTTCTTTATTATAGAATTGAATTAAAATCAAAAAGATTTGAACCCCATTTAAAAGACAGGTTTGTAACTAAAGAATTGAAAGGATTTCTTTATGAAATAGCATCACCTTTAGACAGAGGATAAGGACCCAAAAGATAGCATTATATTAAGTCTCAGAGGTGCTCTCTTAAATAATGCTAATATGGCCAAAAAATAGGGTAAGAAGAAGGATTTGAAAGGGGAGTGTTACAGGAAAAAGTGGTATCCCTTGTCCTCAAGGTAGCAGTGGACTTCCTCTCTGACCTGTGGTCTAAAAAAAGGCATGATGAGGAGTGACAATAGATAGTGGAGAAAATATAAGGAGAATGGTGGAAAGAAAAAAAAAATGAGAGAGAAAAAAAATAAGACCATGTGAAAGTGTTAGCACAATTTTAAATGGAACAATGCAATTTGCAATCTATAACCTGGACTAACATTTAGTGTTTAATAAATCCAGACTGAGTAAATGAATTTTGGAAATGAGAACTCTCCATGAGCAGACCAGAGGCAAGCTGGGCTAGGTCCCACTCCATCCACACATTTCAGGTGGCCTTCTTTTGTGCCCCATGAGGGCAGTGTTCAACTGTGAAGTGGTTTTATCCGGCATCATGGATTGGGAGATAGTAGACCAGTAGTATGAAGGGCAGATGCAACTCTATCCCCTGCTGCACCCATTAGCATGCAGTGGCACCTGCTCTGTTTATTCATAAAGCTTCTCTGACAAACTCCAGTGGCAGAAATGTGAGGAAGTAAGGATATAAATGACACTCACCAAGTAGCAGCCACTCTCAGAAGATGATTGGCATCTTGAACTTCAGGAAAATGCTTTGCCCTCCCTACTCTGGAGGTCTGTTTGAAACTCAGAAAAAAATTAGGTGAACACAACACTGCTGCCAAATTTCGAAACGTGTTTACATATCCTGCAGAAAATATCACAGGCTTTTTAGAGTGTTCTTTAAATATCTGCAGATTATATTTCCAGTTTAATACCTGGGACATTAACTCTATTCATTTTACTAGCCTCAGTGAATTTCACTTTTGGAGCTTAGCATTGCATTGAAAATGTGTCCTCTAACCTATGATATTTATGTATCATTCAATATGAAATTTATGAGGTTCCATTTCTGATTTCCAAATGGATGCAAATTAGAACACAGAGTATTTACATTTCTTCATTTCTAATGCACACACATAAGGTTTGACTTTAAAATGCCACTGTGCTTGTCCGTTTCATAGAAGCTATATGTATTTATATGTCCTTTGTGTCTCTAGCACACTCTGAATTTCAATTTTTAATTTAATATTAGGCAAGAATTGACTATAAAAATACTCTGCCATCCAGGGTATAGGTGGATTGTTTTTTTCTTTTAATTCCTGAGACATTTATAGTTTTCAGAGAAGTAGAATTTATAACCATATCACCATCTAACACTTTTCCTGTCTTCTTTGAAGATTGGCAGTTAAAAGTCTATAAGATCTTTTTGATACTCAGATCATATTCTAGGGAGAGGAAATATTTTGGTCTGTTCTCATTTACATTCTTCAGACAAGATGGATCTTTAGAAAATGAATGTCCTATTTGTTGTAGACAGGTGTTTTCATAAAGTAGCTTATATTCCATTTCTTTTAATAAGCATTTTATGTTGGTTAAAAACTATGACCCATTTGCACTTCCACAGGTGATATTTATCTGGTGAAATTCAAATCAAAGACTTAAAACCATAAATAATTATTTTAAAATTCCTTTCAAAGATATTAAATGATAGTGGTTGGACAAATCTACTTTCCATATAGTCACTGACGTTGTAGTGATCATTTCACTATGAAGAAACCTGCAGTAAAGGGACCAATATTTCTGTGTGCTAAACTTGGACAAAATATTTGATATGTCAGTAATTTTGTCACATAATTATTGTTAATAAAATGTTGCCACATGAGTAATTCTGCTTCAGGAGTTAAACTATAAGAAAATAACAAAAATACTTCAAGAAAGACATTATGGTACTTTGTATACATACCTTCTGCAGTGTTGTCACTTTCCTTCCGTTTGTTTCTCATGCTAAGTCATTTATGCTTATCTCTTTTTTGTCTTCTTATACATTTGTGATATATAACCTGTTCCTTCAGTTACAAAAACTAAAAGCTCATCCATTCAACCAACAAAATGTCCTTAACAAACTATTGATCCTGAACTCTATAAAAACTGTGTTAAAATAACAAAACAATATGTAAAAAGAGTTTGAATACATAAGCAAACAAAATTTTATTAAATGAGAGATTAATATTTTAAAATGTTTGCATGCAATCTGAATAAAAAGTAAATTAATATTAGCAGATAGAAAAATACTTGAAATTCTCTTTCATATTCAAGATAGAATCAAGTTGATGTTGGTAACATATGAACAGGAGTTCTGAACACTTGCTTCCAGGTACTGATTCTGTCACTGTACGTGTAATAATGGCAAATGACAAAGCCTCTACTCCTCAGTTTCTTTCCTTGTAAAATAGAGCTAATAGTTTTTAACCTAACTTGATAAAATTATTATGAAAGTCAAATGAATTTATATATGTAAAAATTATCTATAAATAGTGTAGGTGTAGGGCCGGCCCCATGGCGCACCCAGGAGAGTGTGGCGCTTGGGAGCGCAGCGGCACTCCGCGGCGCTCCGCGGCAGGTTCGGATCCTGGATAGGAGTGGCCAGTGCGCTCACTGGCTGAGCGCGGTGCGGGCGACACCAAGCCAAGGGTTGATCCCCTTACCGGTCACAAAAAGACCAAAAAAAAAAATATATATATATATATATATATTTTTTTTTTTAAATTAAAATAGTGTAGGTGTAAACCAACATAAAGTGACATCATTTTATTTTCCAAGCTTTTGAATCATGTTTTGCTGTCAACTTGAAAGGAAACAAATTCCAAAATATATGATCATATGGGGATTCTTTAGATTCCTGTAGATCTAGACCTCTATCTCAGAGTAAAACATTAGTAATTAAAATATTATGGCTGAATTGAGAATTTTGCTTTTGTAGTTTCTAATTCTTTCACAATACATATTCGTTGGTTTGTTTGTTGTATTCTCCTACTAACATTTTCAAGATACAGGTTAACATCAATATCAAACAAATATTTTCCAATAGATCTTAGAAGGTTTACAACTTGAGCTCAACATACGAGAATAATTCATACTGTCCTGTTTTTACAACCAAGTATTTATAAGTTTATAGGAATCTATTCTAAAGCTATAAATAGGTGCAAATTTGACCTATTCCTGGATTTTTAGATACATTTTTTCTAAAAAGATAAAAGTAAAATTTATTTATTCTCATTTATTATGAAGAATAATTTTCTATTGTGCTTTTTTAAGCCAAACCAATAGACCTTCAATAAAGTCAAGTAAAAATTTCTTTTCTTTTTGTCATATGCCTTAGAAAGATTGAGCCACTATTTACTTTTTAATTAAACAGCACAATACTGTTAATATTAATAGGAAACTTTCTCAGTAGTCCAGGATCAAATCATTTATATCTTTTTGCTGCTAATTAGAAACCAGTCATTCTGGTTCACTGCAGTCCAGAAACCAACATTCTAGAATACAGTCATTGTATTAGTCCGTTTCTGTTGCTTATAACAGAAATTCCTGAACTGTGTGATTTATAAGAAAACAAAATTTATTGATTACAGTTTCTGAGGCTAGGAAGTCCAAAGCCCAGGGAACACATTTGGTGAGGGTGATGGTGGTAAAGACAGTGACCCAAGGGTCTCACATGTTAGAAAATGGCAGAGCAGAGAGAGAGACTCTCATGTGCTCTTCTTTTAAAACCCTCAGAACTACACCCCTGACCACCATTATTAATCCATTCACTGCAGCATGGTCCTACAATTTAACCGTCTCTTCAAGGCCCCACCTTTTGATTGCCATAATAGGATTCCCCACCCTCAACAGCTACAGTGGAAATTAACTTTCTAATATATGAACTTTGGGGGACACAATTAAATCAATCCATAACAGTCATTGATATATATGTGCACATTAATATATTAATGGCAAACCATTAGAGTATTTTTTACAATATCCATAAAGGTGCATTATTTTTTGATTCTATAATAATTCTAAAAATATTTGTATTAATTTTCAGATTGTAGGAAAACTTGATAAAGTATTTCAGAAATTTGAAAAATTTAAAGAGTGATAAAAATTATTTTATACATTGATGTATATTTTTATCCACTTAAACTTAATCCTGTCTTCACTTTGTGTTTCTTTTTTTCTCTAATAGTTGTTTTCTTTTTTTATTTTTTAATCGTTTATTTATTTATTTATTTGCATTACTAGTATTCTTTCCATTTTTCCGTGTGAGTTTCCCCCCTAATTTTAAAATTATTTCTCCCTGACCATATAATAAAACACATATTTTACAATTATTTATTGAATATAAAATATCCACCATTTCTCCCATCAGTACTGATTGTTTTGTCCACTAAGCCTTTTGTTTTCTTCTCACCACTTTTGATAAAATTTTAGACTATTTTTACCTTTTCTCTCTACTGCCCTTTTGCCAGTTTCACCCTAAAATGTGAGGCAGAATGTTTTTCACCCTCCTCCCTGAACTGCAAGCCATCCTCAATGAATACATTTGGTGAAATTGTTTAGTATTTTTAGGCATGTGCATATTAGAAGATCTCTGATTGTATGTTCCTTTTGTTACAAGAGTCCTTGTGACATATATTGAGACAGATATTGTATATTCTTAGTGTATGCTATTTATTTAGCCTTAATTATTAAAAGAGGGTGGGAGAAAAAGATTAATTACCCACCCTGTTCCATAGTTCACATTTTTTTAGTTGGTACAAAGCCTCTTCCTTGAATATTTTCTTCAAAAGGATTTATATGGATGATGTGTTTTCTGAACTCTTACAAATCTTTAATTGTTGTTTTCCTAGAAAGTTGTATTATCAGGATTTTCGATTGTACACACTTTTGTTCAGAAGTAATAAATATTCTTTTTAGTATTCTGCCTTCTAGGGCTGCAGATGAGAAGTCCTATGCCAGTCTAAGTTATTTTTTTCTATTTGTCTGAAAACTCAAATTTTTTTCTTCCCTTGAGCATGCAAGAAATTTAGTAGGTTATATCTAAGTCTGTACCATTTCTTTTCAGTTTGTTCTGGAAGTCTGGGACCATATTCAAACAATGAGCCTCAGAGTTATCTTTACCTCAGGAAAATTTTCTTCTATCATTTCTTTAGTTATTGTTTCTAAGATTTATTCCCATTTTTTTCTAAAACTTTGTTAATCATCTGTTAGTTTGCTAGTATCTATCTTCTATGTCATTTTTTCCATTGTCTCATGATTTCTACCCGTATGTAATTTGCCTTGGTCTTTGAGCTATTTTTCACACCTAGTTTTACAGGCCATTGATTCAGCTCTCAAGTGAGTATCTTATTTTCAGATCACCTATTAAATTGTTTAGTTGACAAATCACATTTTTTATTCCAATATTTTCATTTTATATTTTTTGTTTTATTTTTGGTATGAAGCTTTATGTTCTTTATGTACATTTTTTAGTATATTTTATTCAAGTGGCTCTCATGAAGCAGCTATGTTTTGATGAATAAATGTCATTCTGTCCAGACTGACCATTCTTTCTGAGTGCTGGTCAGTTTAAATGGGTTGTAAATTATCTAGCTAAGCTCTTGGAGCTCAGGTCTACTTGTTGCTCCGAAGTAATAGTCTTACGGGTGCTGGGAAACAAAACAATCTCTTTCCTTATGAGCCATTAGTGAGTAAAATGAAAGTTTGCCAGGATCTGCTGAAACTGCCAAAGAAATCTTTCTGATCTTCCTAAATTATCTTCACCTTGGATTTAGTGAACCTTGGCCCAGCTGTTCACTGGCTTTGTGCCCAGAGAAACCAAATATATTCAGACAAGGCCATGTCACCACAATTTCTACAATTCTCTGAGAACTAATAACTTCCCAGAATGCTCCATCTTCCACAGTAGTCTCAAGGCTTACAGTTGCCTGTTCTCTTCATGCAATCCCGACAAAATCCAGGCCTCACTTGCCTATACCCATCCACTGAAGGCACAAACTACCATGAGGCTCATGGCTTAGGATAAGCAGGTTTATTGGGGCTGGGAGTGAAGGGGGAAAAAAGAGAAGAGATTCAGATTGCATGGGATACATTTGTTCTCAGGACTCTCCCAAGGTGTTAAAAAACAAACATAAAAAACTGAGTTATTCAACTCTTGTTAATGTTAAGCTATATGCAGTTGGATGTTAATGTTGCATGCGCATGTATTTATGAGGATTTATTTATATTGATCCGTTAAAAATGGCAGAATCTTCATAGAATTTTATTTCTAGGTCATAGAAAGATAAATGGTCATTTTTAAAAATTTTCTTCCTTGTGTTTTGTTGTGTTTTCCAAGTTTTCTAGCATGTGTGTATGTGTGTGTATAATCACACACACAAAAAAATGGTTTTTATAACACATTAGGTGTCCAGAGCATAGGTTAAGATTTATTTATTTTAGTTTGTCTATTGGATTTTTGAGTTTGAAGATCTGAGTAGGTCACATTATTTGACTTGCTTTTAGATATCGTATGTTTTGGAATTGTCAATTTCTATTTTTTTTAATTAAGAAGGTAGTAGTTGTTAAAGTTTAATCTACTGATAGACTATATTTTCTATCTATTTTGAAGCTTGCACTAATCTAGTCTCTTATTAATGTAACTTTGCTTTCCTTTCTATCATACATATATGAAATTATACTTTTCAGCAGTCTACTACAAAATCCTCTTGGGAAAGGAATATATTATCTCAGCTGGACACAACTCCACTAAAATATTGAAAATGAATAAATGGCAGAAATAGTAACAATGAAATTTATAGTGTAACCAAATACTCCCTAGGTAACAATGACTTAAAAGCTAATGTCATCTTCTGGCAGGTGTAATATACAGGTTTTACCCAAGGAAATTTATGTTACTAATACTCATAAACCCTTCTCCAGTTCTTGAAGCAAACTAATGCTACCATGTTTTTTAAACATACAGCTTAATTTTTTAAATCTAAATCATATCTTCAGATTCTACATAGGGGGAAAATAATCTGTAGTTCAATCTACACGATTGAACTTTTGTTTCATGAAGGGGTAAAAAGTCAAAGAACAAAGTTGTATCTACCGAGCAGTGGGGCTAAGGGGCACCAGATTCCAGAATCTTCAAGGTGTTTCTCTCACAGTGGATGTTTACTAGCTCTCCTAATTATCCCAGGAAGTTAGGTATTTGCCTAAGTGGAATTGGAGATCCAAATTATTTTTTCTTTCTATATTAACTCTTACCAGGTTGTGTTTTAAATTATAATTTTACATATTCAATCTCTCATTAAGCAATGAGTCATTTAAGGGAAGATGTCATATCTTGTTTGTTTTTGTGTCATAGTTTGGCTTACTGCTAAGATGAATGAATAAATACTAAGGTAATTCGTAACAGATTACAAGAAACCAAGAAAATAAGACAACCAAGTACAAAAACAAATACAAAAACAAAATAAAAACTCCAATCACCTGTATAGAAAAAGCAAAGAAACAATGGGCTGGTTTTAAAAACTATTCTGACAAAATGAAGTAAAGTTTTCTTTATTTTGTCTTAAATCACTTTTCTCTGTTTTATGTTATTGTATGGACACTTTAATCAACATCACGAATGGTAAGATCCAGTAACACAAAAATTTTTTAAAAAAGAAGAAAAAGGTAATGTTCTTTCCTGTATCAGTCAAAATTACAAGGTAACTAATAAACTAGATTGCAGAGATTTAAATAAATTAGGAGGTTATTCATTCATACAGCATTCCAGGACTGGTTTAGAATCTCTTTAAAGCATCAGAGAAGCAGGATTATCTTGTCTATCTGTTCCACCATAAGTTGTACGTGTCTCCCATTCTCAAGGTTGCCATATAGTTCACAGATAACTGCTGAAGCTTCAGCCATTGCAGTTGTTACACACAGGGAGAAAAGGAATACCGAAGGACTTTTACTGAAAGTGTATCGGCCAAGGAGGATGTACAGGTTATTTTTCAGCACAGCACATTGCCAGTATTCTGATACTATAAAAGGACAGAAGAATGAAGACAAGAAAGATAATTAACATTTCACTCAACATTGCAACTCCAAGAAAACCTTGATTATCTTGAATAGACTCTTGATTCAGAATAGATGTGGAAACTCAACAATGCCTGGTATTGGAATTTACTTGCTTGGAATATAGGTCTTCAGATCAAACACTTTATCAAGGATAATTTATCTTTTTCTAAGGACTGTTGTGGTTACATCATAAACTTAAGTCATTTTTGATTAAAAAAGAATGCAAAGTTTCAGCCTTTATAAAGAGTAGGCCAACCTCTGGTTACACCTATTTATGCAGCCATGATATTTACCAAGAATATAATTTGTACAGGCTAGAGATTGTTTGGGGTTAAAACATACTGTACTCCCACACAGGACTGACTACGTGGGTGTGTGACTCATGAAGTCACACAAGATGCCTTCCTCAAAAGGGCCTTTCCCCAATGCTCCTGTTGCCCTCTTAAAAAATCTAACTTTTTAATGGGGGCCTCATGTTTTCATTTTGCATTAGGAACCACAAATTATGTAGCCGATCCCATTTCCACTTAACATAGCAGAAGAGCTCAGAAAACACTATAATCAGAAACAGCAGTTTTGAATGTGTGATAAACAGAGAATGAAAAATAATTGTCTACTACTGACTATAGATTAAATATATTTATGTTGCCAAAGGTAACATTTACTAGACATCATAAATAGCACACAAGTTAGAAATCACACAAATTGTGATCCTGGAGCTAATTAAATTCAGCATCTAATGGAGTGAAATTTATTGACAGCTCACTAAAATGAATTAAGAGAAGCAGTAACTTCAGTGTGCTAAAAGTAATAAAGTGTTGATTTTTTTCCCTAAGCTCATAAAAGATTATTATAAAATTGCTCTAGGCCACTCAGTTAATGTGCTATGCCCAATTACTATTCTTAAATCAGTGAGGACATGTCTATTTATTGGAAAGTAACTTACTTGTTATTGTGTCTAATTTTTATTCATATTTAAAAATTGGACACATTAAATATGAAATTGAGCAAGGCGCATCATAGATGTCAGGTTAATGACATGCAAAGACCAAATTGCATTGTATTATCTCTGTTTTAGGCACTTTTTATTTTTAACATAATTTTAGCACAGGAACCTGAATCTAAGCAAACTTCTTCAGATTTAATTTTTTAAAGCTAGTTTTTTACAAAGAATTTTATGAACAAATATAGACTCATTCACTTTAGAAGGATGAAAATTCATTTGAAAACTCTTTCTCAGGGACAGTGAAGATTATATCCAAGCCCCAACTGTTCAAGGAAATTAAAAAATATTCATTGCTGTTGTCCGTAATCGATTCATATCATCATGCTGTGAATTACACAAAAGGTGTTGCCCCTACCCTCTTTTATCTACAATGAAAGAAATTCAAACCAAAAAAAAAGGAAATAAAGCATATAGTTGATAGCACATAGAGCTAAAACATCAATCCAATCTATGCTACTTTAAGAAGGCCCTAGAGGTAGAGAAATCAAGGTAAATTTTTAAATTGTGTAAATTAGTCATCGATTATACCTATCAAAGAATTAGGTTCAAATGTATTGTCTCACCTTAGTGTTTTGGGTTTTATTTGGTTTTGTTTTAATTTTTAAGCCAGGAGCTCCCTGGTTTAATAGTTATATGCCCAAGATTGACTTTGTAAACTTTACAATGGTATTTCACTTAGGCACAGAGAGGTTCTCCTGACCATTGTCAAGCAGTAAAAAGAAATACAAAGTGTGCTTTAACAAAGCCATGAGTCCATTGTATGTATTTCTAATGTAATACTGCAGTGCAGCTCAAAACACCAATATGTTAATTAGCTTGGTTGTGGTGATCATTTCAACAAGGTGTTTGTATATCAAAACATCAAGTTGTACACTGAACTGTATACAATTTTAATTTGTCAATTATACCTCAATAAAGCCAGGTTGGGGGGTCGGGTGGGAAGCACAGAGAAAAGTTCAGTCTTTGCTCCAATTATTTGGCTAATTGACACAATCTTCTACTTTGCTTTATTAGTCAAGAAGAAGCCCTTAAAAGTTGATGATCTGGCAAAAGAATGTTATCCTCATCTTGCACTAAATGAACACAGGCTAATATAAAACTAAATGATTCTGAAAAATGGAGCAAAGGGAGTCACAAAAGCAGAAAACTAAAATGATTAAAAGCAATCCATCAGTCCCAAAGAAATTCTTCTGTCCACAAAATTCTTAAGGAGCCTATTCTTTCTAAAGAAACTATTTTTGCATCACATCAAATTACAGTGTCCTATATACACACCATTTTATATAAGATAACTTTTCACAGCACCATTTTAAAGAATTGGTAAGGGCCCCTTTTAAAATTGCCAGGCAAGGGGAGCCCACCTATGTTCACCTTCATCATCTGCTGCACTGAGACAGAAAGACAAAGATATTTACGTTTTTAGATCTTTGATATTTTAGAAAACTCATACCAATATATGGAATATATTAGAATATAAGTTTTAAGAAAACAATACATTCAACTAATCTAGAATGGATGCTCTCTGTATTTTTTGTGAGAAGATGCTAGAGAGGCCATTGGGTCAAGAGCAGGTGAGATTATGCAAGCCAAGAAGAAAACTATTGTCCTTATCTTAAAATCACTGTGAAGATATTGAAGCATGTCCATAAAGAGATGTTCAGTGAGCTAGTTCTTTTCCCTTTGCATCCACTACTTAAAATAATTGTCTATGACTAATCCATGTGATGACTCCCAAATATAACTGCTATGTAACTCTTTGACTAAACAATACACTACAAGCTATACAATAAATGTAATCTTAGAAAGATTATGATGCCTTCTCTTGAACATATTAACAGATGTGAAGACTACATGTACAATCTGAAAAAGCAGTTCAAAAAATGAATAAGCTTTACAAAACTGTGGTTACTAGAGGCAGGAAAGGGGAAGTGGGGAGGTGGGGACAGTGAAAGTTAATAGACAAAAAACAGCTAGATAGGAAAAATAAGTTTTGTTGGTGTACAGTCAAGCTAGGCATCTACAACTAATAATAATTTACTTCATGTTATCAAATGGCTAAAAGAGAGGAGATCAAATATCCTCATCACAAAGAAATAATTAAGTTTTGCAATGATTAGTATACTAATTACCCCGATTTGATCATCACACATTATATACATGTACTAAAATTAACTCTACACCCCACAAATATGTATAATCAATACATTACAATAAAAAATAAAATAAATAAAATGAAAAATCAGATCAAAAAATATCTAAGCTTCAAAAAAAGAAAAGAAAGCAAAGAAAAAATTGTAAGTGTTTTCGTTTAGGAATATGTAAAATTTGATTTTTTTTCCCTGTTCTAAAGCCTTATTATCCTATTTAAAACAGTATTTTTGTAGGAAAATGCTATATTTTTCTGTCTCTGGCCAATAATAAGATAGAATTATGTTATCTGGAAGTAATCATAAGGCAGAGCCTGCAGCCCAAGTGTTAAAAAAAAAAAAAAATGCATGGATTCAGAAAAACAGGAAGTCAACCTCCTTATTATTATCTCCTATTGAACACCGTAACTATGTCAATAACTATAGTCAACAACAGCTTCTCAAATTGAATTTAGGAAATTTTCATGCACCTTATTTTCCTCAAATGAACTAATAGCATTTATAGTGAAAAGAGACTCTGGAGGCAAACTACTCCTGCCTTTCGCATGGAGCATAAGTTCTTTTCACTATTCTGCATAAATATCTCAAGTGACAGGCAGCTCTGTTCATGGTTGGACAGTTTGTGGAACCAAAATCTTCTCTCTTTTAACAACCACCCGTTACACCTAATTTGCTTGACTGCAGCAATATAGAATTAGTTTTAACTCCCTTTAAAACTGAATTACTACCCCGTATTTCACCATATTTACTCTGTTTTCAATTAGTTTTCTTTTGTACATATCTACACAACAGTTCTTTGAACCATCCCTATGAAGCTATATGGGACTGAACCCCTGCTTACCTCTTTCAATTCCTCTTGTTCCACTTTCTCTTGCACATACTATGCTCCAGATACACTCATCTTAAACACAGAATATTCCTGCATAGGTCTTTGTGCTTGCTGTGCCTCCAGGTAGTCATGTGGCTAACTCTTATGCATCTTTTAAATCTACACACAAGTGTTGCTTTCTTTTCTACATACATAACAGCATTTGAATCTATTTTCTTTACTTAGTGATAATTTTTTTTTTGTCTCCCGTTACTAGAATGGAAGCTCCATAATTATGGGGAACTTGACTGTCTTACTATAGACTACAGTGCACCTAATCTACTGAAGTTGTGCAGTGCCCTGCCTCATTGTTCCTAGGATTAAATGCAAGCTCCAATGCCTGGTGCATAGAACTCATTGTGTCTGGTCCCACTATTGCTCCTGCTTTATCTTTCCCACACTTCTTCCTTGAAAATACTCACCAAACTTCCTGAGTTACTTTCATTTCCTCATGGCACCAAGCTTTCTCCAATCTGCTAAGCCTTCTGCAGACAATAATTCATGCCTCTTCTTTCTTTCTTTCTTTCTTTTTTTTTTTAACTTCTATTTTGTTGATATACATTGTGGTTGATTATTGTTGCCCCTTACCAAAACCTCCCTCCCTCCGCTCTCTCCTCCCTCCCCCCCAACAATGTCCTTTCTGTTTGCTTGTTGGATCAACTTCAAGTAATTGTGGTTGTTATATCTTCTTCCCCCCCCCGCCCGTTTTTTTTGTGTGTGTGTCTGTGTGTGTGTGAATTTATATATTAATTTTTAGCTCCCACCAATAAGTGAGAACATGTGGTATTTCTCTTTCTGTGCCTGACTCGTTTCACTTAATATAATTCTCTCAAGGTCCATCCATGTTGTTGCAAATGGCAGTATTTCATTCGTTTTTATAGCTGAGTAGTATTCCATTGTGTAGATATACCACATTTTCTGTATCCACTCATCTGATGATGGACATTTGGGCTGGTTCCAACTCTTGGCTATTGTAAAGAGTGCTGTGATGAACATTGGGGAACAGGTATACCTTTGACTTGATGATTTCCATTCCTCTGGGTATATTCCCAGCAGTGGGATAGCTGGGTCGTATGGTAGATCTATCTGCAATTGTTTGAGGAACCTCCATACCATTTCCCATAGAGGCTGCACCATTTTGCAGTCCCACCAACAATGTATGAGAGTTCCTTTTTCTCCGCAACCTCGCCAGCATTTATCGTTCAGAGTCTTTTGGATTTTAGCCATCCTAACTGGGGTTAGATGGTATCTCAATGTGGTTTTGATTTGCATTTCCCAGATGCTGAGTGATGTTGAGCATTTTTTCATATGTCTGTTGGCCATTTGTATATCTTCCTTAGAGAAATGCCTACTTAGCTCTTTTGCCCATTTTTTAATTGGGTTGCTTGTTTTTTTCTTGTAAAGTTGTTTGAGTTCCTTATATATTCTGGATATTAATCCTTTGTCAGATGTGTATTTTGCAAATATTTTCTCCCACTCTGTTGGTTGTCTTTTAACTCTGTTAATTGTTTCTTTTGCTGTGCAGAAGCTTTTTAGTTTGATATAATCCCATTTGTTTATTTTTCCTTTGGTTGCCTGTGCTTTTGGGGTCGTATTCATGAAGTCTGTGTCCAGTCCTATTTCCTGAAGTGTTTCTCCTATGTTTTCTTTAAGAAGTTTTATTGTTTCAGGGTGTATATTTAAATCCTTAATCCATTTTGAGTTGATTTTAGTATGTGGTGAGAGGTATGGGTCTAGTTTCATTCTCCTGCATGTGGATATCCAGTTATTCCAGCACCATTTGCTGAAGAGGCAGTCCCTTCCCCAGTGAATAGGCTTGGTGCCTTTGTCAAAGATCAGCTGACAGTAAGTGTGTGGGTTGATTTCTGGATTCTCTATTCTATTCCATTGATCAGTGTGTCTGTTTTTATGCCAGTACCATACTGTTTTGGTTATTATAGCTTTGTAGTATAGCTTAAAGTCAGATAGCGTTATGCCTCCAGCTTTATTTTTTTCTGCTCAGCATTGCTTTGGCTATGCGTGGTCTTTTATTATTCCATATAAATGTCTGGATAGTTCTTTCCATTTCTGAGAAAAATGTCTTTGGAATTTTGATGGGGATTGCATTGAATTTGTATATCACTTTGGGTAGTATGGACATTTTCACTATGTTGATTCTTCCAATCCAAGAGTTGCCTCTTCTTTCACTCCATGGTCTTTCCACGCACCATCTCCTCTGATTCCTAAACTTGATTAAGCTCCTTCTTAATGTTCTCCTATTTTCTCTGCTTTCCCTCTCATAACATCAATCACCTCTTTGTGATTTTCACTTGTCTGTCTTTTCATTTCTTCTGTAAGGTAGGGAGGGGCCATGTTTGTCATATTTATCATTATATCTCTAGTATCTGCCAGGGATCCAGACAAATTTATCATATGAATAAATAAATAGTTGTAACACATTTCCAAATGCCATTCCATCTTCGTCATTTTTTTGTATTTTCCCTATTTCATCAATGTCCAATTTTGTAATGTGGAATTCACATTTGATTTGTGATGGGATTTCACCTTATGCTGACCAATACATAAAACAGCAGAACAATGTCTTTATACTAATATAGTTTATAGTCTAATTCAGTATATTACTATTTTTCCATTTAAAAATTTCAAAAGTATTATTCTGCTGAATCTGTGTTGACCAAAATCATACTTACCAAGATCATCTCATCTTTATTTGATATTTTTGTTTCACAATATCCTTAACAAATATACTTTTTTTTCTTAAAATACACTTTTAAATAAAGGTTTGCATAGAAATGAAAGGCAAAATACCAGAGTATTTCAAAAAGTCCATGGAAATAATTGCATTATCTTTCCATTCTATTTTTTCATAAACTTTTTGAAGTACTCTTGTATATTTAGGTCTATCACCTCATTCTCAATAGCCCTAACCTGAATGCATTTTATATCTGGTCTCATGCCTAGTAAAGAAATTGAACTTTCACATGGCAATTCAATCAGGTTTATTTCTGTGACTTTAACAGGATTTTATCAGATTTTTGAATGTCCCGTATTGTGGTACTGATTAACTGAACAGCTGCAAAAAACTCAAGCCTGTGGGAGTGAGGACAGGGCACCCTGATACTCGGCCCTTCACTTCCATTAGAGTCACTCTACCATCCATCTTGTTTTCTGAGCAGCTCACTCAAAGTAAATACAACCTATTTCTCACCATCAGGTTTTTTTTTTTAAAGCTACATGCTCCCTATAACTTAATGTTCCTATAAAAGGAATTTTTCTCATGGTCAAATCCTTTAATTTTTAGGTGCAGTGTTATTATCACAGAAATATCCATACCAGTCGTACAATATACATTCAAAGTGATATTATTTGAGTTGACCTATTATTCAAGCAAATGGCTGTCTCCAGACTTTTTTAAGTCAGGTGGATTTGTGCTGCTACTGTAATCTGATTATAAGCTAAGACAAAATTTTAATTTATTTTAAATGGCAACAAATTCAAAATGCAAATCAATGTCACTGTAATAGAATCAAATGCCTTTCAAACACAGAGCAGAGAAGGTAAGAATGATTTTAAGTATTATCTTTTAGGTATAAAATTAAGAATTAGATATTAAATCACAGAGACAAGCTGATCTTCTTAAGAAGCTCAATGAAATGAGAGCAAAACGAATGACTTGAGAGGCATTAGACCTCAGTGAACCCGAGCAAAGACTGGGGCAGGATGAGTGTGTGAGATAAACAGCCCTGAGAAGTAAGATGGAAAAGAGGACAGTGACTGGGAGCTGCAAAAAAGATACCACTCAGGCTAGAAGCAGCAGTAGAGGGATAAAATGTGATAAAGAGCTTAAAAAGGTTAAAATGCCCATCAAGTTTCAGATGGCATATGTCACTGCATATGGGTCCAGGGTAGAATCATAGCATAAGATAGAAGAGGATGCCAAATGGAAATAAATAATTGCAGACTAGAGAAAAGTCAAGAAAGGGCTTTGTTAGTTACCATTTTATTTGAAAACAAGTGGGCTAACAAGACAATGATGAATATTCTAGGACAAACATAAAGGGCATTATTGAAATAGTAGATATCAGCCAGAGGAATTGGGAATGAGCTTCCTTTAATTAGGAACAGAGTGTAATAACAAATGTGAAAGCAACATTTGGAGATACTAAAAATGAGACAATATGTTTTCATATGTTACTACTTGCTGATGGACCTGATGATGCATTGCTGCAGAGGAACTTATGGAGTAAATAATAGTTGGCCATCTGATTGCAAACTCTGACAGCTTTTGAAGATAGTAGTTCATAGGGAGAAAGGAGTAAAGAAAATAGAGTTTTACCAACTGCATCAAAGTTATATGGGACTAAAAGGGTTGCCTACTAATGAAGATAATTGCCTCTTCTTGATAAGAGATGAAGGCACAAAGCTACAGCTGGATAATAAAAAATTCTTCTAGAGCAGAACAGCATAAAATTATATTCAGTTCAGGTCCCATGCATTATTAACTCCTTCAAAATTAAAGCATTTCCTTAGTCTCTGGTGAGGCAGAGGCATATAATGCAAAGAATACAGTCTTTCAAGTCAAATAAACATGGATTCAAAATCCAGCTCCATTATCTACAAGTGCGATTTGGAGCAAATCTTTTAACCAATCCTCATTTTGAAAATGAAAATATAGCTACCTATCTCACAGTTTTGAATGGTTGAAAAAAGATGAATATGTTAAATGACCACCACAGTAGCTTGCATGCATTATTCATTTGTCAAATAGCTATTGAGTGCTACCACATGATAGGCACTGTGCTAGTTTCTGAGTATAGAAAGGTGACAACACTGATTATACACTCCTCCCCTCATTTAGCTGATTGATTTGTGAGAAAGTCACTAATCAGATGATAGCAAAACCGAATGTAAAAAAATAACAGTCGTGGTAAGTGCTGCACAGGAAAGACACATAAAATTATAAGAGTAGATAATAGGATTATTTTGTGTACTGAAAAGGGACAATTGAGCGGAGTTCACTGGGAGAAAGACAGTGAAAACAGGAACAAAAAAGAGCATCATGGGAGATGAGACTGAAGAGGTAGTGAGACTCAGATACGGTAAGGCCGAAGGGTCTTGAAGTACATACAGAAAGAGAGCATCGGTGAAAGCTACTATTTTCTCTCTTACATGCATTGCTGATCTTTGTCTAACCAGTGAGAAAACACCTAAACGTAACTTCTCTGTGTTCCTTAATATATTCCCAGGCATGTAATAAATGAGGTTTTAAAAGGATTACAATGTTCCTCTTAAGCATATTAACATATATAATGACTACCACTGAACAACCTGTAATGGGACAATAAAAATAGGAGCAGCCACTGGGCAGTGGGCAGCACCTGGGCTGCTGACCTTTAACTGTTGGATACAGCCCAGTAAGGGCTCCTTGACCAGCCCTTTCTCTAAGAGGAGAATTCTCTCTCACACTCACACTCTCTTGATACTCCCGGCTACAGGTCAAATGTGTCTCCCCAAAATTCCCGTATTGAAAACTTAATCTCCATTGTAGCAGTGTTAAGAGGGTGGGATTCTATTATGGTAATTGAAAGGTGGGGACTTTAAGGTGATTGGATCCAAGGACTGTGCCCTAGTGAATGGATCGATCCATTCATGGAGTAATTAGTTGCTGGTTTAATAGATGGTCATGGGCTTGGTTCTGATGGCTTTACAAGGAGAGCGAGTGAGCAGACTAGCTCTCTCTTCTCAGTCTGTTTTCACCTTTGGTACCCTGCATAGCTGCAGAGAATCACCGTCTTCCAGAAGGTCCTCACTAGATGTGTTCCGGGGACCTTAGATTTCCCAACTTCTGAAACTGTAGGAAATAAATTTCATTTCTTTATAAATTACCCATTTTCAGGTATTCTATTATAAGCAACAGAAATGAACTAATATACTCCCCCAGACTGAGACCCACCCCAATCTTCTGGCATCTCACTTGAAGGAAAGGGAGAGATTCTCTTAAACCTCTGGATGAGTTACTTATTTTAATTTATCCTGTACATCAGGAGAATCAAAAACAAAATATTTTAAAACAACATACATTTATTCCTTGTACATTTTTCATGGCTTTCACTGGTCAGCTGGGGCCTCTACTCCACATCATCTTCATTTGTGGGGGTGGGGATATGGCCAAGGGAGTGACCACCATCTGGTCATAAACACATGTCACAACTATACTAACACCTTGAAAGGAAGAGTAGACACCAGTTGACGATCCACCGGAGAGAGCCTGTTTATTAGGCAGCACATACACACATACATAGGGCTTTAAGGGGAAAGCTGATTGGCTTAAAATACAATCCCTACTTAGCATACCGCATGGGGTTTGGGGGGAGCTGATTGGTGTGTAATTCGCACCGGCGGGAAGGAGAATAGGAAGAGAAGGGCAACCAGCGCCATGATGGGGTGTGGCCGAGAAGGGCTTATGTGATCGGGGTGTGATCCCTTGGGGCATTTGGGTCCCTACACACCTCATTTAGTAAAGCAAGTCACAAGGCCACATCTAATTTCAAAGAAGTGGAGAAATGCAATCCTACCATGTTTCTGGAATGAGGAAAACCAAAATATTGGTAAATAACCATATTGACCACACATACTTACTATCATTAGGGAGTAAGATGACTGAAAATGAATTTCTGATGTCTGCTTTTAGGGCTGCCACTTCCTTTTATCCTGTACTGTGCTTTCTCTGCCATCACACTAACTCAGGCTGTTTATTATAGCAAAGTTCCAGCCACTGATTTTATTTCCAATGGTTCTCTATAACGTACATATCTTATTCACCTTCTCTTGCCTTATAACTCTCTCCAAGCTAATATCTTCTGGAATTGACAGATAGCAATCAAGTAATCTTACTAATCAAAACAATGCATTACATTCGTATTGAGGAATATTTAAATGGTACTTTGATAAATAATTTACCATTTAATATCACAATCAACTTAAAGGTCAATGGTATTCTTATTTTATAGGGAAAGAAACTGAAATTCAGATCAGTATAGTGACTAGCCAGGGTCATGTGCTAATAAGTAATGAAGTCCGAATTTGAATCTATGTCTGACCACAGAAGACATATTCTTTCCACAGCACTACACAGTCCCAAATCTGGCATCTACTCTTCATTAAACTTTGTGTATACATGAACTTTTATTCTACAGATCATGCAAACAGAAAGCAAACAAATCCTTAGGGGCTGATAAGGTACTAGTTGGTATGCACACTCCTGAGACTCTGCTTCAAATTCATTAACTGAAAGGGGGGCACTTAAGTCCAAGTGCATTAACCTCATCAGACATTGCAGATAATAACTGACCCCACCCAAATAACAGGATATGAGAAGTCCTGACATAAAATAATGGAGTCACATCTTCTCAGTCGTAAAAGGATTAAAATACATTCAGAGATAAAGGAAGTAAAATACCCGTTCAAAATGTAAATTACTTCTTCCATAGCAACAATGATAATGTACTAATTCTAGGAGTCAAATAAATTATTCAAGGACACTGCCATTTAGTTTGTTTCTTGACTCCATAGGGAAAAAGTAATTATGTCTCGCCCAGCCAAGCCTACGATAGCAGCTGGCTATAAGGGAACAAAAGCAAAGGTAATGTCTTCAGAAATCTACCCTGATGTTTCATATTTTAGCGAAAAATGTCCTTGGAGAGACCTTAGAATCAATCAGTTCAAGGTTCTCATTTTACATTCAAAGAAGTTGAGGCCCAGAGAGGTTAAGTACTTTTATTGAGGTCACATAGTTTGTGGCAGTACTTAAAAGTGAAAGGCAGATTCCAACTCTGAAGAGCTTGGGAAGAAAACTGCCAATTATTAAGCATGTTCTTTAATTCTTTATTCACATTGTTTCACCTCGTGCTCAGATGAGCATAATGAAAAAGATATCATTTTCTCTTCCATGTAAATATATCAGGAAGTCAAAGGTAAAATAACTAGCCTACATTCAAATAGCAGAAGGTATAACTGGGACCCAAAGTATTTTTTACCCCTGAATCTGGGTGTTTTCTCCCACCATAAAATGCCTTGTGAGTGTGTGCACTGCCCACTGGTATAGGGGTTCAAGTCGGGATAACATTTCGCCAATGCTGCTGTTTTAAGGGATTATTTGTTTTAGATGATTTTTCACTAAAGTCTTTTCTAATGCTGTCATTCAGGGATGTCTGATTAATGTGTCTGTACCTTCTTGAAGCACTGTCTTATTTGAGGGGTTGGTTAGATAATTGAAATAATTCAGGGATCATTAAGATGATTGAAATAGTCTTCCTGGATTATTGTCCCAGGCCTTTAGAATGTCATCTGAATGCAGGGGCCTTCTATTAAAAAAGTTTCCTGAAGATTAAGGGGATATTATCTTCCAGATTTGCAATGGCTTCTCTTACTGAGAAAAGAGATGCTGTGCTTCTGGAAAGTGGATAATCAAGTCCCCTCAAGGAAATGAGGCCACCTGCACCTGGCCACTCTCACCATAATGCACAATTATCAGTATGATTCAGGCTAGAAATAATACAGAGTGGGAGTCTGAGTGATCCAACCTTCAGCTAAATGTTCCAACCACTCCCCTCCTAGGACTGCCCCCTTGAGCTACTGTCCTCTTTGAGACACATACTGGCTTTTATCTTTTTTGTTTGAAGGTTTGTGCTGTCTGATCAACATGAGAACAAAGGTGAAGGGGTAGAACCACCAGGGCAGTCATGGAGACTGGTAGCAAGAATAATAACTTGCCTGACACTTTAGACGTGTCTACATTTCTGATACAGTTCCTAGACCTCCTGGCATTTCCCTGAGAGGTTTTCTCAACATGCCAGAGAAACTACAAACTACTATCCACCCCCACAACCAAAACACCAGCCCCACAAGGAAAGTGCCCAGCTGAAGGTTTAGAGGAATGGGAATTCTGCCTAGGCATGCCTTCTAAATGAAAACTTGTTCACAAATTTCCAGATCTCACTCAGGCACATTCTGATAACAGATAATGTCCAGAAAACACATGCAGCTATCCAAACAAATGATTGTTCTCAAGCTTCTGTGCTAGTCACCTGCAAAGGTCTGCTTTTCCCTGGTAAGAAGAGGCAAAACCCACTGTACAATCAACATAAAGATTTCACTATCTCTCTCTCTTCCCCCCATTCTCCATCTCTTGGTTCTGATACCCCAGGTGGACACTAATTCAGATCTCTCCATTGCATTTTTGGTTAGAAAGACAGAAAGTCCCTTAGTGTCTGGCATATTGCCACTGTTGCAATGAAATCAAGTAGAAAGAGAAAGACTGGGAGAGTCAAGCAGTGTAACCATAGACCCATTATAATGAGCAAGAACCATGAGGAACCTCCTGAGAATTCCCAGTCAAGATCCTGTTAGACCCAACTCAACTCCAAAATCAATGTTAAATATGTGAAAGAGTGAAAAACATATTGAATAGCTTAATGATTATCTTAAACATTCCAGAATCAATGGGTTCAAAAAGTAGTAATCTTTACATCTACATAATCCTTTACAATATACGAAGATTTTTCATTCCAGCTTTGAATTCTTTCAGATAGGAAGAGCAAGTATTATTTTTATTTTTAAAATAGGAAGCAAAAGACCACAAAAATGAAGGAAAATGACTAAGAGTATATGGGAAGTATATTTTAAAGCAGTCAGTAAGTGCCTTTTCTTCCTATTTTTCCTCCGACCTTTCCTCTGTCAAGTTATATTTTATCTACAAAGTAGTCATGAGCTGTGTTTTCTTTTTGTTTCTTTTTCCTTTTTCTGAAGATACTTATATAGTTCTGCATTTTAACAAGAAACACTATAATGTGGTTTTTTTCTCCTCTTGTATTCTTCCAAAAGGAAAAGTAGTTTATATTTCTGTTTAATTTTGTGGGGGGGTTTATTATTTTTAAAAAATCAAGTGTAATGTGCTTGAAGTCCTGATGCTTTTTAAAAGCTAGAGTTTTTTTTTTTTTTTTTTGTCATATTTGGAAAGCTGACTCTGACATTTTAGCTATAGAAAAAAATGTTGATAAATCTGTTGTATTTGTCACCTTACCAAAACCAAGAAAGGTAGGAAATGGAACAGCTGGTAGATATTTCTGATCTAAACTGCCAGACAGAGTAAGCCTGAAGAGAAATCTGTTGATGTTGACGCTTTTGATCTAACCTCCAGGCAGGGGGCGTCTCTGGCAGAGAATCACTCCAGAGCACCATTTGCAGGTAGAAGCTCTAGTAAGCGCCCACATCCAAAATGCCTGTAGGATTGGAAGGATTTATCTCAAAAAGTTTATTTTTCCATATGAAATGCCTACTTTGAATTAATGCTTCAAAACCATATGGTATAGTATTAAACTTAATGGAAGAGATAGCATACCCTTATTATGTTCTCTATTCAAAGTTAGCACATTTCAGAAACAGGAACCAAAATGACTGATTAAAAGTAGCCACCTGATGGTATTGCATTGTAGGCTAGATTTCCCATAGTTTCGACAAATGTAACCTGAAAAAATATACGTATTTCTGGGCTTAAAAAAATAAAGCCAAATACTGTCTCCTTTAAGAATTGATGAATATTATGGAAAAACAGTGAAAGTTTGATATTTATCCCCAGCGATCAGACACATGAAAAAAATACGTTATATAAAATCTGATGGGTTGAACTCCCTGGCTTTTTTTGTTTGTTTGTTTTGGTTTTTTGTCCCAAATTTAGTTTATATTATGCTCAAATGATGTATGTTTTCTTCCCAGAGTATTAAATTTTTAATTTTTATAGTTAAATGCACTTTGAAATCTGCTTGAGTATCCTACAGGAAGCCATTAACTTGATTAATTGATTTATGGTCTTTGTGTTCTGTGTATTTTTTTATATATATAGAAGTAAAGGAACACTAGAAGCTATTTAACAAGTTGGGTTTCTCAAAGTATTTTAGGATATCATTTTCTCCTTAGATAAATGTGCTGATTTGCTTAACACTGCTTCAGAGAGCACACAAAGCAATTTGGAAAACATGCAAATATTGTGTTGGTGGGTTTTTTTGTTGTTTTTTTTTAACATTGGAGGAAAAAATAAAATGCATCCTACTTGAGCATACTGCCTTTTTGATTTTTAAAGGAAGAAAGAAAAAAAAAACACAGATCCCTAGGAAACTGTCAGTTAAGCATGTATAATTGAAAATTCCAAAGGTTAAAAAAATGAAAAATAAAAGTTATTTCCAGTCGATCTTCAATGGAAACCACTGAAGAACTTTTCACTAAAACAAAAGTAGCAGTCAGAATAGCTAACAACTCTCTCTTTTGGGTACATCAGAAATATTTAAATGGACAACAATAATTGCTCCATATATCTGTCTTATCCTCATGTTATTTCTTCTCTCTGGGTGAGCAAATTAGGTGTTATTGTCTAAAGACATATATGACTAAATTAAGTAATATTCATCTTTTGAATCTAGGTTTTCTCTTTTCTATGTTTGTTTCTTGACGTCTGTTGGTTTATGCTCTCCTTATGGTTAAAACTCCCCTAGCCACCATCCAATAATGTGGTTCCATACATACATATTTTCTGATCTTTACCTTCTCAACTATTTTAAAGATCTATAGTACGTTGAGCCCACATCTAAAAGTGGGGGAAATTTACTTTCTTTTTGAACAGGTTTTTTTTTATTTGGTCTTGAACAAGAGCTAACCAAAGAGTGTTTTGAGGCTCAGTTTCTTCTTTCAAAAAATGTAAAAATAATAACCCTGATCTTCTTCATCAAAGTCTTGCAATTTCGAATGTTTGTGAAGAATGAAGACCTAGGAAAGACTAATCTATAAGGCCAACATGTTCACCTTGATTTTGGTATGTATTTTCTACAGAAAAGGTATCACAGCAAAAATTTCACTGGAAAAAAAAAATGGGCAAGGAAGAACTTATTCAAGGATACTGTGATAGGTGGGAGAGGCCAGAACTAAGTCTGAACTCTACTGAAACAAAGGAGAGTTTTTAAAAGCTGGGGTGAGGAGAAAATATTTGCAAAATATACATCTGACAAAGGATTAATATCCAGAATATATAAGGAACTCAAACAACTTTACAAGAAGAAAACAAGCAACCCAATTAAAAAATGGGCAAAAGAGCTAAGTAGGCATTTCTCTAAGGAAGATATCCAAATGGCCAACAGACATATGAAAAAATGCTCAACATCACTCAGCATCCGGGAAATGCAAATCAAAACCACATTGAGATACCATCTAACCCCAGTTAGGATGGCTAAAATCCAAAAGACTATGAACGATAAATGCTGGCGAGGCTGCGGAGAAAAAGGAACTCTCATACATTGTTGGTGGGACTGCAAAATGGTGCAGCCTCTATGGAAAATGGTATGGAGGTTCCTTAAACAATTGCAAATAGATCTACCATACGACCCAGCCATCCCACTGTTGGGAATATACCCAGAGGAATGGAAATCATCAAGTCGAAGGTATACCTGTTCCCCAATGTTCATCGCAGCACTCTTTACAATAGCCAAGAGTTGGAACCAGCCCAAATGCCCATCATCAGATGAGTGGATACGGAAAATGTGGTACATCTACACAATGGAATACTACTCAGCTATAAAAACGAATGAAATACTGCCATTTGCAACAACATGGATGGACCTCGAGAGAATTATATTAAGTGAAACAAGTCAGGCACAGAAAGAGAAATACCACATGTTCTCACTTATTGGTGGGAGCTAACAATTAATATATAAATTCACACACACACATACACACACAAACGGGGGGGGGGGGTAAGAAGATATAACAACCACAATTATTTGAAGTTGATACAACAAACAAACAGAAAGGACATGGTTGGGGGGGAGGGGGGGAGGGAGAAGGGAGGGAGGTTTTGGTGATGGGGAGCATTAATCAGCTACAATGTATATCGACAAAATAAAATTTAAAAAATAAAAAAATAAAAAAAAAAAATAAATAAAAGCTGGGGTGAGAGTAAGTTCATAGGCCATCTGTGTTTGCTTATTGGCTTTACCCAAAGAAAAAGTAGACTTCTCTTAACAATTGATAATTTTATAATTCAGATCAAGAAGCCCGTCAGTTAGGCCCCTACTCTCCCACAGAGACTGGGAGATAGTATTATCTTCTTTGATGAAATTTCAGACATTTCCTAGATCCTTAAGAAATATTTTTCTGGGATGTAAAACTGGCAAGAGGCTTCTAAAATGATTTACATCTTCAAGGGTCAGAGAAAGCATTTACAATTACAAGGTCTCTGAAGTAAATGTTCTAAGAAAAGGGAGGTCAGGACTAGAATCAGGAAGAAGCCTACGTAAAGTTTAGTCAAACTGAGAAGGCCATTAGTTAAGGCAATTTTGGCCAATGGTCATGAAAATATAAACATAAAAATACATAGGGCACAAAACTAAGCAGAGAGGCTTAGAAATTAAATCTTCTTTACTTAGAAATTTGATTTTGCTGTCATCCAATAGAATTGCAACACAGTATGCAATATGCTGTTCCTAGTTATGAACAAGTATATACAAGGATCTCTAGCTGAGGTGAGAATAGGAGTTTAATGAACTACAAGTAATAGCAAGAGTAACTAAAAAATAAAATTTATATTCAAAGTAGCATAGGAAAATTTACTCAAAACATCATTCTAAATCCCTACATCATGCATATAATTATAGACTCTGACTTCCTGTGCTTAAATCTCAATTCACATATTTACTATTTATGTGACCTGGGTAATTTATTTAAGCTTTCTGCACCTCAAATTCCTAAATAAAACTGAAGAAGAGAATAAATCACTGCTGATTAGTTGCTATAATTGAGTTAATAAATGTAAAGCACATAGAACAGTGTCTGATATATAGTAAGTATGTTATGGGAATGAACTTTCATTATTTTAGTCAAAGAAGATTTGCAGCTAACAGGAAACTCTCCTCTTTGGCACCATAAAATTCTGATTCAGTTTCTTCAGGAAGGTGATCAATAATTTCAATTCTTTTTTCTTATTTTCTCTACGTGTCATTGCATTTATTCATATATTCTTAGACAGATGGCCTTCCATAATAAATGCATAAATATCTCTGAACTGAGTTCAGCATGCTGGATGATAGAACCATAGCTGATGAAATAATGAAAACAAGTCTCATGTTGTTGACATGGGATCTGGAATAATAGCAATAGGGAAGCTTGCAGTACTGTCAAGATACCAAGAACCCATCACAGACTCACCATTATGAGATGTTTCAAGAGTCTCTAATGAATTCCTACCAGACAAATTCGTGATGTCCCTTACTTTTTCCCCTTAATCATTTCCCAAGCTTCTGGCAGGAATGAATACATATTTCAGAGTGGAAGAAACAACAACTTTTAGAATTTGAATCATAGTTCTGTCAGTTGCTATCTATGTGACCATAAGCAAGTTACTTTTTGAATATTAGTTTGACCATATCTGTTTTTAATTTTTAAAGACTGAAAAATTGTAATACATCTTAAAACATTTAGCACAGTAGTGTGTGTTAAATGCCTGCTATTTATTGTTCCATTAAATTCTCTCCTCCCCATGTATTCACATACAAATTTCTCAAAACAAGTTCATTCATTCATTCACCATTATGTGTGCTGTGCTTTCTCCGTGCAATGTGCTGGGAATACAAGAGGGAGCATGGGAGACAACATGCACTCCTTCATACAAATCATGTATGGGGATTCGTTCAAATGATTACTGAATTAAAATCTAATGTGATAAGTGCCACAAAAAAGGAACGTATCCAGTGTTCTGTGGAGAAATCTAACACCTAATTCAGACTTGGGTGGTCAGGAAAGGCTTAGAAGAGACAGCGACATCATAACTGAAGTCATCTATTTAATGAAAGTAAAATAGTATTGCTGGAGCATACATTTGGGGAGGGAAGTGGTCGAGGATGAGCCTAAAGAAGTAGGCATGGTCCAAAGGAGAAAGAAATATTTAAGCTGTGTTAAAAGAGTTTGGTTTTTATTTTGTGGGGAATTGGGAACCATCCAATGATTTTAAGCTAAGGAGTGACATGATTATATTATTATTTTAGGAAGATAATTGTAGCTATAATACAGAAGATGAGCCAACAGGGAAGGGATGTGTTAGACTCTATGATAATAATTGAGACTGAAGTTTAAGGTGGTTTGAACTAGGATAGTAGAAGTAAGAATGCAGAGAAATAGATCGATTCAAGATGAATATAAGCCATACCATCAAAATGAACAAAGATGAGAAATCAAGGACAGCACCTAAGTTTCTGCTTTGGGCAACTAAGTGGGATCATTCTCTAAGATGAGGAACAATGGAGAAAAAAACTGGAGTTAATGGAAGCAAATACAAATAGTCCATCCACTGATGTATTAAATTTGAAGTGTATATGGAGCATCCAGATGGTAACATTCAACAAGAATTTGAATATATAGTCCCAGAGTTCAATGTCAGAATACATATTTATCTTAAAACCAAGTGATAGATCAAAGTGTCTAGAGTCAGACTACAGAGTAAGAAGGTACGGACACAGGACAAAATGCTAACATGTACCAATATGCAACAGATAAGTAAAGGGAAAACCCTTAAAGCCAGCCAGAAGAGAGTGGGCAAAAAGTGAAAGAAATGCTGTGCACACAAACACACTATGAGAAAAGTTAAGGAAACAGAGCACCCCAAGCAGACCTAAACAGACAAACACTTCAGTAAATCAATTTACACAGGTTCTGAAAGGGTCTGTGAGTGGCAAACATAAAATGGAAGAAATAAATGCAATGTTCAGAAACTAATTAAATATAAATATATTAAATACCTCACTAAATGACAAAAATACTCACTATAAAAATCCAACCAAATGTTATTTATCAGAAAGGAACTTAAAATACAAAAATAAAATAAAATAAAATAAAAAACCTTAAATAAGTAATATAGTAAATATGGTAGGCAATGAGATAAAAAAAAATTGGTAATATTATACAACATAAAATAGAACTAAAGGTTAAATATGATACAGATGAATATTTTATATTGTTAGAGTCTTCAGGACAACTACACTATAATAAACTTTTATCCAACACACATCATAGCATTGCCATACATCCAGTATAAGTGATGTTTTCGAAAACCACTGTCATACCAGGATAGTTAACAAGCTTTTCTTAGTAACTGAAAATTTATGGAAGAAAATAGATAAAATTAAAGGGCTTCTTTTAATAAAATAACGTAGGGAACTAAAGATATAGAAAAAGAATGCTCTAATTTTTAAAAATTCCTAATAATTATTTGTAAAGAAAGTATGTATTAGCCCAGAGGAAAAAAACCTACATGATTTCCAAAATGTGAAAACCATCCACACCACATTATTTCCCCCTAATGCAATATAATAATCAAATATGAATAAGATATACTTCTAAATAATTCTTGGGCTAAAAATGAACTCAAATTTTGAATTATATGACTTAAAACCAAATCATGATCACAGCTACATATGAATATCTATGGAATTCAGTAGACACAATATTTGGGGAAAAAATATAGTTAACAAGTGCATTTATGAAAAAAAAATATTTTAAATGAGTATATAGACATTTAAATTAAGTTAGAAAAAAATTAAAATTAGAAATTCAAAGAAAGTATATAGTTATTAAAAAGTTTTTTTATTATCCAAAGTAATAAAATAAAAACAAAAATAAGACAGAACAATAAGTAATATAATACAAAACAAAAATAATAATAACCTAACCACAATTACCAAAATCTGATTCCTCAGTTGCTTGTGATGAGTAGCCACTTCCTGTCTTAAATCATCCCTGGAGAAATTATTACCTCTTTAGCTTTTGTTTATATAATTTTGTTAGAGTTTATTCGAGGACTCATTATAAGCACAGATACATTTCTAATATGAGCCGATGTGAATTCATAAACTAGTAGGGTTAATCCATCAAGTCCAATGGAGATAATTTCCTAATCTGTTAAAACATCATGAAAATACAATTACTGTAAAAACGGTAAATTCTTTGAGGGGATAAATTCTGGCAGAGCTTGCATGTTTACTTTTAAATCCATGCAGGTAAAATGGTGATGCATACACAGGCAGGGCAACTGCCTCTAAATCCACCCCAGACCCCCGCAAAAGCCTTAAAATCCTGTTCAGTCATTTAAAATAGCCCTAATATATTTAGAGCAGGAAGGAAGGGAAGACAGCATAATATATACCCAAGAGGCTTCTTCTGACATAAGGGTGATAAATTTTATAAATAAGACCTTTTGGTACTTTAATAAATAAGCATAGTCAGGTGGAAACAAGAGATACAAAATAAGAGGCAGATTATAGTAAGGGAAAGAGTACAGATTTTAGAGCCAAGCAGATCATGTTTTCAATCTCAGTTCTGCTGCTTACTAGCTACGTGACATTAGGCAAGTTTTTTAACCTCTCTAAGTCCCAGTAACTGTGCCCATAAAATAAAGACTATAGTAATTTGGCAGTATTCTGGAAATTAAGGATAATGTAAACACATGGATTAAGGATAATGCAAGTATTTAAAGATAATAATAATGTTAATGTAAAGCAACTAGCATGATGACTTGTGCTTAATAAATAGAAGTTTTTATTATTACATACTACTTATAAATGCTGGTATATTAATTATAATATTTGTACAAGTACATTAATATAGTCAATGAATAATGTTGAGTGCCTTGCACTGTGTAGGTAATAGGGATAAAGGTCTGAGCAAAGCTGACAAGGTCTTGTCACTAGCAATCTAAATTCTAGTGTACTCCCTCAAGCTCCACATCACCCCCTGCTCTCAAGTGACTAAATGCTTCGCTAAATCCAAACAATAAGAAAAATTTATTGATTTATTATAAAGATCAAACATTGCTTTTGTCTCAGAAGCCCTGGAAATCCACTGAAGGGTTTCACACTGTATAGTGACAGACTAGATTTGCATTTTAGAAAGATTATTCTGGTGTAGTGCATAAGACACCAGTTAACAGATATTGCAATGGTTCGGCTGAGAGATGGTATGGCCACAGAAATGGGGAGAGCATATTGGCGGAAGAAAGCATCAAAGAAAGAACCAGTAGGACCAGTTTCTGTTTTAGATACTGGTGGCAGGTTTTATTACTAAGCTATAGAGTTAATATAAAAGAAGGAGCTAGCTGGAATGAAAACTAGGGAAAAAAAGGTTGTTGCACCTGAATCTCACTTGCTTTTCATTTCACCAAACTGGGCAGCTTGTTGTTTTCACATTAAAACGTAATGGGAAAATGTGTTCCTCAAACTCGAATTCAGACATTATATCCCCATGAAGTCAAATACTCTTCCCTCCTCTGGGTTTCTTGTATATTTCTTAATTGTCGGCTTACATGTTACATCATACTTCACCATGCACCTACCTATCTCTCCAACTTCTTGAGATCAGAGCTAAGGTTTCATCTGCATGTGTTTATCTAGAAACAGACAAGTGCCAGGCACATAGCAGGCAATCTGTCAGTAATGTTAATGTGAGTTTCTTAAGATTGCTTCCTATAGCTCAAGATCTATAGCCTGGCAAATGTCTTCTCTATATAAGCAAGTTTACCAGTTTAAGATACTTGCGGAAACACTAAAGAATCTTTTTCTAAGACTCAAGAAACTTGTTTCAAGTCCTGGCCTCATCAATTATAAGATGTGTGACACTTAAAATTATTTTTTTAACTTTCTGAGTCAGATTTCTCATGTATAACATAGGTACAACAATAGCTACCCACTCCTTCAAAGATAGACTTATGATTCAAATGAGGCAAATCCTTAAAAGCAGTCTTCAAAACCATAAAAGGACATAGGCACACATTTTGAAGAGTAGTTTTTAAAATCATGTTTGGCATCTTTTTATACTGTCTGAAAGATATGAAATATGTACATATGTTTTTGCATTTTTAGTATATATTTTACAATTAAAATAAAGGAATAACAGGAACCAATATTTGAAGATCCTCTATCCTTCTGTTCTGCATGTCTACAGTGAGTCAATCTGTTATCATTAAATCCTCTTTTATTTACATATTTTTATAAAATATGCATTTTATTATGAACTGGATTGGGATAAAAAGCAATTAATTACCACTGAAATTTATACTTGCAGATCATAAAAATATTAATTAAAACAATGCTTTTAGAAACTGGTCTTATTCATTTTTTAATTTCAGAATTTGATATCTAAAAAGAGATCACTTAAAATGTTCAGTTAAAAGATGCTCAGCAATCTCCAATCCCCACTGAAATAAGAACCCATACAAGATCACTCAAATTACATTTTATATAAAGCTATTTAATTTTATCATCAAAACAAAAAAGTGAAAGCTATTAACAACATCTGATTAAAATAATGGTGTAGCATACTTGATTATATTTGGTCATTACTTTTCTTTATATATTTTCTTACTATGTTATCAAATGAAATAGTCACAGGGCCTGCTTATGAGAGCTGCAGTTAAAGGTCAAGGCTTCCTAAAACACCTTCAGTAAACATTCCTAATGTAAATTGTTCTTTCAATTTTTAGAGACGTAAAAGGACAGGTTGAGTGGAAAATAACCATAGTGATGAATTCCCTTAAGAGAGACAGAGTGGTTTGAATTTGTTAGAAAATGTGATTGAAAATAAGCTTCAAGAGATTATTTTTAACCTATAAATGCATAGTTTCTAATTCCACTTTTATTTCTCTAAGAAAAAAAAAAAAGACTTTTTAGATCACTACTTTTACTTTTACAGTGTGCATAGGGTCCCCAAGTAATAATTTTTTGTAGTACTTTTGATGTGGAAGATAAAATACTGACCTTGATATTAAAAAATATTATCAAGGCAGATAATGCTGCTCATCTAAATAGGATTATCACTATTAAATTGCACACGTATATTTATGTAGGAGATCTATAATCCCCAATTTCTGGAACAATAATTTTCATTTTCATTTGCTTGTCAAACATTTTGATTCAGATTAACTTGACAGCTTTATGAGACATGATAATTCTGTCCAATTGAATGCAACAGGGCAGGGATTATCTACCAAGAAGCCATAACAAAATTAGAAATATCATTGAAATACTTAGCTCTCCCATTAATAATATTATTTTGTTCCTAGATTAAAGCGTTCCTCTTATGTATTAAAAAATAATCTTCTTCAGTAACAAAATGAACCCTAGCTTTAAATAACTCTTCCTAGCCTTAATTTTTTTTTTTTTTTTTTTGTTAGGGATGTAAAACAGTATTTTAGTGTACAATAACATGTAGCTGCTAAAAAGGAAAGGCCACATGAAATTTGGGCTGACAAGTTACGGCCTAATTATGAAATCGTGTTAAACCACAAGGAAGCAAATTAGCTCTCACTGAAGTATAAAGATTTTGTTGTTCTTGTGTGATTCTGTTAATAAGTGACATCAACAGACTTTTCCAGGTGTCACTACTTCTGTGTCCCTATCAAAAATTTTACTCACTTTAGGACAAGAAAGAAATGTCTAAAGGAAGAATGAAGTTGTTTGTTTTTTAAGTGTTTGTAAAAGATATGTTACTGTTTAAGAAAAGATTGGCTTTGATTAGTGCTTTTGCCCTGAATTTGATGAGGAAGCTTGATGGATACTGGCTGAAAGGCAGCCAGGACAGGACAGGCGAGGCCAGGTCTTCCGGCCAAGGAACTGATACACCTCTGGACAGATGACCACGTATTGGATAGAGATGGGAGTGACAGGGTCGTACAGTGACTGCTATTCATCTTGAAAATTGTGCAGCAGCCAGAGAATATGGACACAAAGAGTGAACAGGTATTGAGAGTCTATCGGGGAAGAAGGACTCTTGAGTGCAAATGGTGCCCCCTAAAGGCCCATCACAGTTCTCAGAGGGAAAATCACAACGGTGGGAGTGCAGGCTTTTAGAAAGTATGTAGTTTTACTTTTCTTTTCTTTCTTCTTCTTTCAACTGCTAAGGCAGAGGCAGGGAATTCAGCTTTGTTCAATAAAAAAGAAAACCTAGCAGGCAGCATATTGAGATTTCTCACCCAGGTAAGAGGACTGTTTCTAGAAACTTAAGGTAGCTTGGTGTATTAGTCCGTTTCTGTTGCTTATGACAAAATACACAGGATTGGGTGATTTATAAAGAAAATGAAATTTATTGCTTACAGTTTCAGAGGCTGGGAAGTCCAAAGTCCAAAAAACATATCTATAGGAAGAACATATCTGATACAAGGAACAGTGACCCAGGGGCCTTACATTGCAAGATGGTGGAAGCAGAGAGAGGGATAGATCCTCATGCACTGTCCTTTTAAAGCCGTCAGAACCACACCCATTACTACCATTATTAATCCATTCACTAGGCATGGTCCTACAATCTCATCACCTCTTCAAGGCCCCGCCTTTCACTTACCATAGTAGGATTCCCCACCCTCTTCACACTGTCACAGTGTGGGTGAAGTTTGGGGGGGGCACTCAATCTAAGGCACCTAGGTTTTTTGTTTGTTTCTGGAAAAAGGCACATTTTAAATTTACTTACTATGTTATTGTTACCATATGAGAGTCTATCTTATAATGTGTGAATATCCACAGGATATTTAGTAATGTGTTTTAAAATACAATAAAATTTTGTTTAGCTATTACTTTTCACTAAAGAGCATTTGGTACCTATTTTGGCAAAAATAGATAAAACCAGGAATGAATCATTATAAGTTAGTATGAATGCAAGGAAAAAAAAAATTATTTCATGAACATTTGACTGAGGTCCATTTTAAATAAGCTTTCATTATTTCAAATGGTCCCTAATTAGGTAAAAAAAGAAATTTTCACAAGGCAACTGTATCATTTATGGAATAGTGGATATGGTATTTTCAAATCTTGTTTGCCAATCAGCACTATGTTAATTAAACAAATTTGATAAGAAAATGGTCTAACAGGGTAGCTAACACTTCTACTGTATTTTCATTTTGGTCACATAAACACTTAAAATCTAGGCTGAAAGAAGTGATGAGGTAATACTTGATTAGATTCAATTTTTACAATTTGAAATGACAACAAAAAAATCTTCCTTATAAGCTTTTGAATATCCATTTAAAAAGAAAACTTAGTCAGCTTGTACATGTGACAAGAAATTTCAGGAATAATAGAAAACAGGCAAAAATAAACAAACCCATGCAATAATTCATCAAACTAAAATGAGAGACAAGTCTATCAAAAATAAGCCAAAATAACCGTTGGATATTTGGTTACTAATAAATTTTAATGAAAATAACTACTAACCTGAGACACTACATTTTGCTCTCAAGATTGGCAAAGATTACAAAGAACATTATTATTCGGGATTAAAAGACTGTGAAAATAGGCCCCCCCACCCCTGGGATGCCCCAGGGGAGGGGGATGGGCTATGGAGAGGCCACTACTGCTGCTGGAGGCTGTTGTTGCCGGGACCCCTGGGACCCTCCATGAGCCACCGCCACTGCCGGACCTGTAAGCTGCTGCTGCCATTGCTGAGGACTATGCTCGTGTCATCTGCCAACGGCTACTGGGAGCTTTCCCAATTACCTAGTGTGGACCTGCGTGTGAGGGGTTTGGTGACCCAGTCTGCACAATGGGTTTGAAAGAATTAACCATGAATCACACACTCTATCAGAGGCTTTTAATCCCAGAGTGGACAAAAGAACCTGCTTGCTCAGTAAATGTATCTTTCATAGTTAAGAAAAATTAAGTACATGCTGCTAGTTTTATCTAATTTTTTAAAAAATCAGAAAAAAAAGACTGAAAATATAAGAACACGTATATATTACTGGTAAATAAAACCTTATTGAGGAATAATTTACCAGTATGGATCAAAATCATCTAAAAGAAATTTTCTGTTTACTCCTGTAACAATTCTAAGAATTTATTCTAACAAAGGAAAACCAGACCTCCTCTCTCCTGTTTTGTTTATGATAGAAGAAAAAAATAAATAAAAACAAGAAAAAACTCTTCCATATAAATCTTTAACAACAGAGATTTAGTTAAAGAACTTACAGTACTTTTACTTAATTATTTTTTATTAACCAAATTCTTTTTAAGAGCTGGGCATTTATCTATGTAACAGAATACTGCCAGTTTAATATGACATAAGTGAAAATGAAGATTAGAAAATATCACAACTGAGCTATGCATACACAAAATGCATGCACACACATACATGTGCATACACATATACACCTTTATATATGTTAACAGTGACAATCTCCAAGTGATAGAATTAAGAATTTTATTTTTTTCATGACTTTTCTATGTTTTCTAGAAATCACTGGCAAAATAAGGAAGGGAAAAATGAAGACAATTGGAGCTCCAGTTGATAATAGAGTCTAGTATTTGAATCAGACCGGCACTCATACCACAGATAAGCAGTATGTCCAGTAGTTAAGAGCAGTGCTTCTGACTATTAGACAGTCTAGGATCAAGTCCCAGTGCTATCAGTTACTGTCTGTGTGACTTAAGCAAGTTACTTTACTTCCCTGTGCCATGGCTTCCTTATCTATAAAATGTATCAAAGTTCCTATTAGGTTTTGGAGGACCAAGTGAGTTAATGTACACAAAGAACAATGACCTATTCCTGATTCACAGTAAAAACTACATAAGAATTACCAATTATTATTCCCACACTTGAATGTGGCATCATGAGGGCAAATATTTCCATCTGTTTTGTTTACTTCTAGAGTTTCAGCACACAAAAAAGTTCCAAATAAATAGTAGACATTAAATATATGATGAATGAATATAGGCAGAAAAAAGAGGGTAGAAAAGAAAGGAAGGAATTTTTATTTTAGTAAGAATTACAATTAACATGCAATAATAATATCGCAGGAAATTTATTAATGTTGATGTCTATGTATTTATTCAGTGTATTTGAATGCCTTTTGTCTGATTCAGTTACTTTTCAAATTAAATAAGAAAGCATAGATTCTGTAACTTTTGTATGGATATCTCTCTGATTCACTCTTCCTCAAACACTGAAGTAAATTTTGATCAATCATTAACTGAATTTAAAATGTTTCATATTATTACCCAACTGTAGGTCCATATTTTCTCCTTTACTTATGTGGAGATCTATTTATTTTAGAGAACTACGCTCTACATGGACACTTAGAGGGATAAAAAATGACATGGTGGTGTTCCCTAGACAGCAGAGTTTGAAAGGTGTAAAATATTTCATATTTTCCTTAAGGATATGTAAATGTTCTGAAAATGTCATGAAATGATTGTCTTTGCTGAAAAGGCCTTTTCATTATTGATGAATGGTGTGGTAGAATGTTATCAGGCTAGTCAGTCTTCTTTTATAACATTGTCAGACTAGATTAGTCATCAAATAGCAATGACCCTTATGAAACCAACTGTGGGCATCCAGTTTCAAGATGATGCAGAAAAGATATTTTTGGGTCCTTCTCTCAAAATCACTTCTAAAACAAGAACAAAACACAGAAACAGAACTCTATCTTTGGTAAAAACAGAAAACATCTTAACCCTGAATCACAATAAATGAAGACTAGAAATAGAAGGAAGAACTATAAGAAAGGAGAAAAATTATACCTAAATGTCAGAGGAAAGGTGTCAATGAGGAGAAAGCCCATTTGCCACCATAGAATGCAAGAAAGGTTGGAGACCTAATAAACCCAAGGCAGTGTTGACATTGGAGACCGAAAACAAGATTTTTTTCTTTTGTTTTTTTTTTTAATGACTGTATGAAGATCAGTTAAACCCCGAATTTTCACTCCCTGCCTATTTTGTCAGGCAACTACCCTGCCTGTCAGCCCCCCAAGGAAACCAGAGACATTTTCTGGATCTAGACAGGCTCCAGATAAAGGATTCCAGGCAGAGGAAAGTAGGAAAATGAAATCCATACTGAAAACTAGGAGATTAATTGCAATTCTGCATTCAGAACAGTGAAACCACTTAGGGTGGTATCTACATACATTATTTGGAATCATTTGCATGGATGATTTGTCTATTCTCCCCTATCAATTTATTTTTTCAATTATTTATTTATGTCACTATGGACAAATGGATATTTATTTTGTACTTTGGGTTATAATTTAATACTACTTTTATTCATTTCATCAGTCCGTTTGTTCTAGCTTTGGTTATTGGGGGCTCTTTCAGTAGGCTCCTGTGTCTCTGTGAAGGACCCTCATTATTGTGGTGTTGTTGATGTTATTGTTGTTTATATTTTAGCATTTTCTTACTCTCTGTCTCTGCAAGATGCTCCCAGTGTATCTCGACTATTCCTGTCTCAGTCCTAGAGTCAGTCGTTCCTCCAAAGAGCCTTGTTTCCTTTTATTAGAGCATTCTATTAGGAACAAAAATCTTGATACTAGGTATGCTATCTTTCTGCTTTTGATTTCTAGCTTAATTCCATTATGATCTGAAGACATATTTTGTATAATTTCTGTTTTTGGAAATTTGTTAAGGTATGTGGTATGGCGCAGAATGTAATCTATCTTGGTGAATATTCCATTAGAGCTTAAGAAAAATGTGTATTCTGCTCTTCTTGTCTTGAGTATTCTATAAATACCAATTATATCAAGTTGATTGTTAATGTTGTTCAGGTGAATTACTTTCTCATTGATTTTCCGCCTGTTTGACCTATCAGTCACTGACAGGAGGTGTTTAAGTCTTTAACTATCTGAGTGGATATGTCTATTTCTCCTTTCAATTCTAGCAGTTTTTCCCTCACATATTTTGATACTTTAGTGTTAGGTACATACATGTCAGGATTGCTAAGTCTTCCTGGAGAATTGATCCCTTTATGCAGTGCCTCTCTTTATCTTTGATAACTTTTGCTGTTCTGAAGTCGGCCTCATCTGAAAAATAGTTACTCCAGCTTTTTTTCAAATAGTGTTAACATGGTATCTCTTTTCTCCATCCCTTTATTTTAACTGATGAGAGTCTTTATATTTAAAGTGGGTTTTTTATAGACAACTGACAGTTTTTGTTGTTGTTGTTGTTTTTGTTTTTAATCTACTTCTAACTATCTCTCTATCATTTAATTGGTGAACTAGGCAATCACATTTAAAGTGATTATTGATACATTTGGATTAGTATAAGCCACGCTTGTATCCATGTTTTAGTCACTACCAGAGGTTTCTGTTTCTGCCTTTTCTGGTTTTAATTGAGAATTTTATATAATTCTATTTTACCTCTTCTCTTAGCAAATCAATTATGTTTATTTTTAAAAAATCAGTGACTGTTCCAGAGTTTACAATGTACATTTCAAACTAATCTGACTCTACCTTCAAATAACACTATTCCACTTCACATGTAGTGCAAGTTTCTTATGAGTATACTCGATTTCTCCCTCCTGTCATTTATTTCACTTATTCACATGCTATATTGTTGCTATTATTGTTTTGAACAGTTATCACATAAGTCAATTAAGAATGAGAAAAAATAAATTCTTTTACCTTATTTTATTTCTTCTCTGGTATTCTTCTTTTCTTTGTTTACATCTCTGTTTTGACTTACATCATATCCCTTCTGTCTGACAAATGTCTTTTTACATTTTTTGCAGGGCAAGTCTGCTGGTGATAAATTGCCTCAGTTTTGTTTGTCTGAGAGAGTCTTCATTTCTCCCTCGCTTTTGAAGAATAATTTCATTAGATATAGAATTCTAGGGTGGAGGTTGTTTTTCCTTCAACAAGGCTCTGGTAGAGTCTTTTTCCCCGGAAAGTAGACTTGTGTTATTGAGAAGGTTCTTGATGTTTTCCATAAGTACTCTTCCTCTGCCAGACACAGGAGGGGATTTTCTCAGATCATCACCAAGGGAACTTGGTGGGGTTCCTTTAGGTAAAGCTCTGAAAGAATGGGGGTGTCCCATAAATGTGGCTATCAGGTGTATCTTGCTGTCATGCTAGTCCACACAGCCTAGAGCAATTTGTCAAAACTGTCCTTGTTTAAGTGTTCCTATCACTTTATGGCTCTGATGTCTCCTGCTCCAAGCAGATCTTACCTGGAACTCTCGGTATTTGCCTGTCTCTTCTGATTTTGGGGTGCTGGGTTGCCTTGAAAATTTAGTTCTCTCATAGGTCCAAGAAAAGCCATTGATTCTCAGTTGTTTAGCTTTTTCATATTGTAAGGATAGGAATGACAATTTCCAAGCTCTGTACATATCAGAACTGAAACTCAAAATCTAAATGTAAACTTTTGGTGACAAAAAGTTCAAAAATATAAATTTAAAAAATTGACTTCAAGGGCCGAGCCGTGGCGCACTCGGGAGAGTGCGGCGCTGGGAGCGCGGTAACGCTCCCGCTGCGGGTTCGGATCCTATATGGAAATGGCCGGTGCACTCACTGGCTGAGTGGCGGTCACGAAAAAGACAAAAAAAAAAAAAAAAAATTGACTTCAAAATTAAACAAAGATTCTACCTTTGATTTTACAATCTTGTGAAATAAGTGATGTGAAACGATATGCAAACAATATTATCTGCCCTAAAAATTATTTTCAAACCACTTCCACATGTATTGGTCTGTTTAATTCACATTACTTCTTGAGGGATATAGTCACAATGCTAACTCTGACAAAAAGGAGGGAATTTTAACTTTTAGCAAAGTAAACATGAAGAAAAATTGATGACAAATGAGTACTAATGGTCTGCTTTCAGTCTTTCTTCATATGAGCACTTTTAAAGAAAACATTGTATAAAGAGTATTTCAAAAGCAACTCCATATCTCCATCAAGGCTATTTTAAAAAAATACATTTATAACTTTAGTAATGTTTACCATGTTAATTATCTTGTTGAAAGTGGAATAAAAATTGTTAGCTCCAACATACAGGTTTTCATGATGCATTCATAATTATTTGAGTAGGAATTAGGATACTAATTGATTAAGTACTATATTTTTCAATATGTGAGTATAAGAAGAGTAAAGACACTTTAATGAACCCATGAATAATGCACACTCAGAATTGATATCAATGATAAATTAAGACACATCAAAAATGACAATGGATAATGAAGTAGGGTGATGTAGAGAACTTTGTTCTATTTTTTTGTCCCGTAAATTACCTAATTCACATCTAGAAAAACCCATTACAGATGATTCAGCAACTTATGTCTTTCAACTTTCACATACAAGAGCATTTTCTCCAAAAATGAATCTAGTTAACATGTAAGCAAGTTGCCACATTTCACCAGATTTAAAGACACTCAGCCACAGCATGTACTAAATGTGTAACAATATTAAGGATGATAGGGACATGATAGTGTAGCACTTTCCCTGTCATAAATGACCTGAAGTGCTTGGAAGGCTCTCCTATCTCTGTACTGATTTTTATATTTATTTTAACAATAACAACAAAAAAAACTTAATTTGGAAAATTGTATTTGAAAATTCAAATTGCCAGCATCTTTTAAATATCAGAAACTCAGACCAGACTAGGCCATAATTCCTCCATAGTAGCAACTATCTAGAACTGAACATTGGTTCAATTGTATATGTGCTGGGGTATCAATTAAGGTTGAGGGGCTGACTTTAATTTTTGAGCAGTCTTCTTTAATGCAAAAAATTGCTTCCAGGGGCCTTTTAATTATTCAAATACAACTTATATTTACCTATTTTGTATTGAGGGAAGCCTGAACGCATTGACCTAAACTAAAGGCAAGTGTTTTAAATTGATAATTTAAATCTTTGGTCCTTAATGCAACTTGAGTACATGCTATACAGAGCTAGGGCCAGAAGACTCAATTGCTTCTTTCTGAGAAATATTTCTTACTCTAAACTTGTGTATTCTCTTATCTTACTTGCCTGTCCTCTGAGACCATTTGAATTGAGTCAGAATCCCTGCTTTATAGTCACACTGACCTAGATTATATCTCAGTTCTGCCACTTACAAGTGGTAGAATTTTATGTATATCAATCAATTTATTTGAGCCTTAGTATAAAAAATAAATAAATAACATAACTATGTCTGTCAGTCAGCATTATGGCAAGAAAGCAGAACTGCTATGAGCCTTGTGAGGTTCATTTGAGAGCTTTCACTGGATTAAGTTAGACCCATCCAGGAGAATCTCTCTTTGAATTAACTCAAAACCAACTAACTTGGCACTTAAAGTACAACTCAAAAAAAACCTCATCATCTTTGCCAAATAAGGTTAGTTCATCAAGTGAGTGACTGCCCATCACCTTTGTCCTATTCTCTTGACTGGAACAAGTCATAGGTTCAGACTGTACTTAAGAGGTGGGGATTATCCAAGGGTGTGACTTACTGGAGGTCACCATAGAGTGCTTCCTTCACTCAAGTGTTATGTGACTTATCAGAGATCATACTCAAACTCTTTGGTCCCAAATTTCTCTTTCTAAAAATATATCTGAAAGAAATAATTTCTACATCAACACAAATGTATCTCTTTATGATGTCAAAAATCAGAAGCAACATAAATGTTCAAAAGTAGAGAGTAAATTACAGTTTATTCATACTATATCTATGACATCATAACATTATATCGTATTAGAGAAGAGTTTTTAACCTAATGTAGAAAAAATGTTTAGAAATATTTCTGAGAAAAAACAGCCCATAAAACAGCATGTATAATAAATTACCATTTTGTTTTATATATACACTCAAAACATATATATGCTATGTAACGGAAGCACACTTCTTCAATTCTACCATTCGGACACGGTCTTTTCCTCTGCTAAGGAAGTGAAGAGGCCAGTTCCAGAATCACACAGCCTCAGGTCCATCCCTGGTCCACAACCTACCAATCTGTGATACTGAGCAAGTGGCTTGACCTAATTCCACCTCAGTTTATTATCTATAACAGGGGAACTCTTTCAGACTTCTATGAATGTTCAATGAGAAAATGCATGAAACAGTAAAAGGTCTAACAGAAAGAAAATAATGCTCAATCACTAAGTAACTAAAACTATGTGGGAGGATTGGATTAGCAATGGACGGACGATAAAAGGATCTAGAATATCTGAGAAGGACTTCTCACAATTTGCTTACGTATTAGCTAATAATGCAATATAAATTCAGTCTAGCCAACCCATAATGAATATTATTGGTCTGTTCTTTCCAACACAAAACAAAACAGATTATTTAAATCATTACCTAATATACTGTGTTATAGAGAGAAAAATGAGTCTCGGCAAATGACATGGAAAATAAGAAAAATTGATGTGGGAAGTAATTAGTCTTAGTAGGAAATAATCAGCACAAAAAAGAACTGACACTCTCTAAAACCACCCCAGCGAAATTTGGTACCAATTTTAAAACAGCAGGAGAATCAAACTTTCTTTAGAACATGTAAATATGTAAATATTACCAGAGAACATAAACTGGATAGCAATGATGATTTCAAAATAAAACTCAGAATAATAGGATTTAGAAGCAATTGATTATGATCTGGGGGAGAAAAAAAAACACTAGAATTTGAATTGAAGACCACTGCTTGGTCTGCTATACCTCACCACCTTCAAGAGAATAAAACAAACTAAAACAGACCATATGGATAAATATTGAAATGTTCATGACCTAAAAGTTTTACCTTATGGTAGAATATCAGCTGCTGATAGACAAGTGAAAGGAGTGCACGAAGCCTGGAAACCCCCACTAAGTACGGGCCTGAAAATAGGGTCACCCTGTCATTTCCCAGCTCGGCATCATGAATTGGGGCTCTACATTACAAGATGCATAGAATTAATGAAAAGCTGATAACATTTCCCTTTACCTGTAGCTATGAAAGAAGAAATTATTCTGACACTTAAGATGGTAAGGCACACTTTATTCAGGACAACTGCAGTAGGTATAGGAACTACTGCAACGTGGTTCTGCAGTAGAAGAGAGAGATTGGGCTCAACTCCAAAGACAACAGAGCAAAGCTGGGATTTATACATAAGGAGCAGGGTGAGGGTGGGATGAGGGATCAGTGAATAGAAAATCACCAAAAGGGTAGGATAATTCTTAGTAAGCTAACCTAATATTATTCTTTCTGAAGGCAGGTTAAGGTGATCAGATATTACCTGGGGGATGATGCAGGATAAGGAATTTGGTCAGATATTGAGAGTAATCAGATATCTAGGGTGAAGGATTCTGGATAAATCCACTTGACAGGATTCTTGGTAAAACTGGGCTCTTGAGAACATGCGCAAGGATGGAGCCAAGTCGAGCTCAGAAGAGCCTTTCTAGAGTGTGGTCAAGGAAAGAGCCTTTGTCATAGCATTACCAAATGATCAAATCTGTGGAGTGTCATAGGGGAAGAAAAGCAGATGACCTCTGAGAAAAAGCAAGCATTGGCTCACAAAAGAATTTACATATACCTTCAGCTATTGACAAAGTTTTCACTAGCAACAAAATTTCACACTAGAATTAATTTAATGTTTTGAATTTTATAGATTCCTGCCTTCTTTAAGACCTTAGAGATGTAATCATATTCTGATCAGAGTATGCACTTGAGGCTTCATGATGGATTGAAATCATTCAGTTCATAAGCAACCTTTACAAAACCAGTAACAAAAATCACATTTCCCCATATAACCAAAGATTTACTTTCTTTCTCTCTCCCTCTCTCAGTATTCTACATGCAGTGAATTGCTTTGATACCCATAGTGAATACATGAATGTAAACAGGTAAACAGTTTTCTCTCGCATGTACATTCTCTCTCTCTCTCTTTCTCTCTCTCTCTCTCTCTCTCTCTCTCTGTGGAAATCCTTCCTCAATTTCTAGTTGCCAAAAGTAGATGTAAAGCTGGATGCAAACAATGGACATAAAATTAAAACAAATTAAATATATGTTTGGATTTCATGTGCTTTTTGAATTTGGACAGAATAAAGAACATAATGTGAAAATAGTTGTCTGAGGAGAGGCAGCACCCTAGACTAGACTGAAGCAATCCTGCCTACTTTCTGGCCCTACATCTTTCAGGAACAAATCTGGGGCTCAGTCACTGTTGTAACTCTCTAGAAGCTGATAAAGTGAAGTAGAGGACAGGATCTTCACATCAACTAAAATTCTATGTGACATATGAGCAGAATACTAAAAATAATAATATGGATTTAGAAAATTTAAGTATACTATAGTATTGAAATCTCTTTCACTGGAAAAAAATTCAAGAAACAGAATTAAAAATGGAAGGCTTTAATGAAAAACTTACCAGTTAATACTGGCTCCAAGTATCTCTTCCTTTAGGAAGACATCCAACATTCTCAATCACATCTCTCCTTGATGTGTCTTTAACATTTTAGACATGTGCCTATTATGGCATATAACACATTGTTGCAATCATCCCTTACAAGCTGGCATCCCCCACTACACCTGAAGTATCTAAAAGCAGCGCCACTCCTTCCCATACTTGCAGAGTCAGCACCTAGCAATGAACATATAACATATAGTCAGTACATGGCCATACCGATAAATGAATGAATTATTTTGACACACATAACACAACAAGTAGCTTTATTTATTTTTTTTTAGAGTTGTATCTTACCAGAAACAGCATACATCAATTTCTCTCCCATCCCATTCCTTTTTTCAGAAATAGTAAACTAAGTTTTCAGTAGAATTTTATTTACTTTCTTTACCCTGACATAGTATGTATTTCAAAGCATATTTTCCTTTGGCCAAATATTTATTTACATTATGATTAAACCAATAAGAAATTATAGCTGCTGAAATTCTTTCAGAATCAAATATTCATTTTATTTTTTAAATTTTTATTATATTTTATTCAAAATATTTCAACATTTACTTGTACGTGTTTGTGGGGTACAGTGCATGGTTTCGATACATGCATACTCTGCACAATGATTGACCTAGGGTAGTTAGCATAGTTTTGTACCAGTTAGTCCACCATTTCTCCACCTCCCCTAACCCCCCAAAGAGTTTTATCTTACCTGGGATCTTCTTTGAATATTTTTCTATCTTATATCAAATCTTGTTTATAAAGTTAGAAACTCCTGAAGCAAGTGAGATTAAATCTTAAATTAAAAAATATATATACAGTCCATGATTACCTTGAAGATAAATTTAGCCTTTGTTGTCATATAAAATATAGCCATATAGAAATATAGAATGTAAATTTAACAAATTTGAATTCATGAAAAAGACAGAAACAATAGGCAATAAAAATAATCCCCTGTGTTTGTAAAATCCTATATGCTTTATAAGACACTTATAATACATTAACTCTTGATCTTTACAAGAATTCAGTGCATTATTTCCATTTTGCCAGTGTATAAACTGAGCCTCAGTAAATTAAATTACTTGTTGACATTCATGCAAATTATAGGTGGTAGAATTGAAACTACAGCTGAGGGCTCCTGATTCAAAGTTCAGCTCTCTTTGTACCATGCCTAAGTAAATCTTTGTTACATATCAATTTTGGTAAGTAGATATATCTTAGAAATACATTTATATACACACATATATATATATATTACTCAATAATAATTGTACTTTTAATACTCTTCCTGCAGAAATATTAGAATGTATAAATGTTAAGTTATTTAATATAAACCAATATAAGTGTGAAGCAGTATTATTAAAATTCCCAGTATTATGGCATTTAAAAATTGATTTGTCTCGATTGATGGAGAATCCAATTTAGGTTAAATAACAATGTTTATGAAATTACTTCAGGATTTATTGGCTATATCATGAAAACTCATCAACTATAGTTGAGCTTGCAGGAATTTGAGCAGAAAAGTTAATTAACAATAATTTTAAAACTGCCAAAAGCTGCTGCAAGTTCACTCTGTACTCTGCATACATAGCAACATGTGTTGGGCTTCAAAAAGAAAGTCATTTCCTAAAACTGTTTACTTTTATGTCATTGAACTCCTTATTAAAAATAAGTGAGCAGTATTGATTTGGATGGTTTAATAATTCAAAATGGTTAAAGGCAATAACAGCACTTGAACAGACAAATATTTCCTATTATTGTTTATTACCAACTTTAACTATAATGACTCAATTAATCCAGGCATAGTTTCTCAAAGCAAATTGAAATGCAATTATCAGACCCATAAGATGCTGCAGTCAGTAACTTAAACCTCAGGCAGAAGGTTTTACAAAGTGATATAATCAATATTGTATTCAAGGTGGTATATGGTGCTGTTAATTTGCCACAGAAAACATGGAAATTTCATTACCTTTTAGAAAACAAAATAAAATATCTCCAAATTTACTGGTGTGATATTGGTCGCACTTTGAATAACTACTGTGCAGAATATGTATAATTTAAAAAGTAGCTTGCATTCATGTGCTTTGAGTGAGGACATCTGCCACTGTTAGGTAAGAAAAATTATGTCTAATAAATGCTTGGACTTAGCAATAGTCAGTAGGAATATAGATTTGTCTTATCAACCTACAGGCAATTTTTATATATTGCTTGTTTTAGAGAAATGCCTGTACATGATCCTTCTTAAATCCACTCATAGGCATCACATTTATTTTATCCAATTTCTCTTTAAAATAATAAACTATTGGTTCTAAAAACAAAGGTTGTTTCCACATTTGCCTATCATAATTCCTTTCAAATTAAAGGAAACAGAAATGTACTAACATATATTCGATAGAGAAAATTATGCCGTCTTCTTGGAATCTGTTTCAGTTATCCACCTTGGACTATGACTAGTCTTCTCCATGAACCTCTATAATCCTTTGATTTAAAATTACTGATGTTTAAAAAAAATGAAATGCACAAAACTATAAATTTAATTCTAGTAAGAATTGAGACCATCATTAGGAATCACTTCGAGCTAAAGGAGTATTGGCTAATGATGAACTAAGCTTTCTTTCTTTCTTTCTTCTTCCTTTTTTAATATGAAAATATCCTTACATACTACCACAGCATAAGAATAACTACTAATTGGTTTTCTGCTCAAAGAGGTTTATTTTTGGTTGGCAAACAAGGTAGCAAGAATAGTATTTTCTCCCACACACAGCTTTAAAAATGAGAAGAAAATCTGAGGTACTGAATACAGATAAGAAAGTTTTTCAAATTTGATAAATCCACTAGAGAAACGTTCTTTTTCTTTAAATTCTGATTAGTGTGATGGTGACCATTGTCTTCAAAAAAATATAATCAGCATTAAATGCGAAAGAATGCTGAAATTAAAATACTATTTTATGAGTCTCTACAAATGTTAAGGAATATTGTCAGAAGTTGCATTTATACAAGATAAAATAATAGGAAGTATATAAAGATAAAATTATATTTCCACCCATATACCCCCAATTCCAACTTCCTGTGGTGACCACCATTAAGACTCTAGTGTATGAACTTCCATTGATTTTTCTCTGTATGTGCAAACATGTACTTATTTACTCTAGCAGATGATGTGTTGCACCAAAGGCCTTATCACCCCAGCTATGGGAAGTGCAGCTACAAGATGGCCCTCCGCCATCAGTTATCTTTGGGATTACTTCAGCTGAAGAAAACTGCCTCTTCAAAGCTCAAGTCTTCTTCTGGGACAGTCAACATCTCGTGACTGCTCATCATAGGGTGAAAAGGCCTGGCTCCCTTGTCCCAACTCAGAACAAAGCTAAAGGACCACACCAGCTCCAAACACCAATGGGTGGAGAGTGGCTTTTCCTGTTCTCCATTAAAAACCTTCTCCCTCTCTCCATTCATGTTTCAGCCCCGTTTTCCACTGATGGGGATGTCGAAAGCACTCCTAACAAACATCTAGCACACCAATTCCCTTCCCAGAGAACTTACTGGGAACTTTTAAATAATAAAACAATATTACACTACTTCACAAACAGAGTAAGAAGCATAAAACAGTCTAATTTTAATTATCCATTCCATGCCTTTGTGCCTCCTTTGTTTTATATTTTACTAGTACATATACAGGCACACATTGCTTTTAATGACAGGGATAGGTTCTGAGAAATGAATAGTTTGGCAATTTCCTCATTATGCGAACTTCATAGAGAAATAGGAATTTTTCAGTTCCATTGTAATCTGATGGGACCACCATTGTATATTTGGTTTATCATTGACCAAATGTCCTTATACTGTGCATGAATGTACAATAAACCCCAACTACCTTATTGTTAGTTTTGCTTTAAATAGTCAATAGTCTTTTAAAGAAATATGATTACATACATACATATACAGAAAGAGAGACAGAGACAGAAGGGGGGGGAGAGAGAGAGAGAGAGAGAGAGAGAGAGAGAGAGAGAGAGAGACTTACAAAGGTACTAGAAATGTCTTTTACATTGACCTACCCAGACATTTACTTTGTCTTTGTCTAATGCTCTTTGTTCCTTGTTAGGGATATCTGATCTGAAATATCACCTGGTTTCATTACCCTTTGACATTTCTTATTTACATTTGCATTTACAGTATTTCTTATACACAGAGGATCAACACTCAGCTACTGTCTCTCTGATAATGTCTTCACTTTTCCTCCATTTGGGGAGAATATATTTTACTGAATATAAAATTTAAATTGACAGTTTTTATTTCATTACTCTAAAGGTGTGATTTCATTGGCATCTGGTCTCATTATTTATGAAGAAATTTAATTATATTTTCTTTCATTTTTCCAACAATGTAAACGTAGTATGTCTTTTTTCCTCTGACTGCTTTTGACTTTCCTTAATATGACTTTTAGCAGCTTTACTATAATATGCTTAGATGGTTTTATTGGTGGTGATGTTGCTTTTGTTTGCTCTGCTTAGGATTTGCTGAGCTTCTTGGACCAGTGGGTTGATATCTTTTACCAATTTTTAAAAGGTTTTAGACATTAACTCTTAACATATTTCTTTTATCCCATAGACTCCAGCAACACATATCTTACTGCTTCATGTATCTTACGTATTTTTTTCTTTTCACTTCTTTTTTTACTTCTTCATGCTTCAATTCATATACTTTCTACTGACTTATTTTCTATTTCATTGATCCTTTTATTTACTATGCTCAGTTTGGTGTTAAGTACATTTAGTAATTATACCATTTCTAAAACATATTTTTTTTTATTTTAGACTATGTCTCTGCTAAACTTTACCTCTGTGAAATTGTCCCACCTTTTCCACTAGATTCTCTAGCATTTTTATCATAGTTAATTTAAACATGTCCATCTCATAATTCAACACTTGGGCCATCTCTTAGTCTGCTTCTATTGACTGTTACCTTCCCTGGCCTTTAGTCACATCTTCCTCCCTTCCTTTTCTCCTTCCTTCTTTTTTCTTTCTCTCTCCTTTTCTCTTTCTTTCCATTGTAATTTTTTATATATATATCAGACTTTTTTTTATTAAAGACCAGTAGAGGTGGAAATCATTCTTTTCTTCACAACAGAGGACACTCTTTTTTTTTTTTTTTTTTGTCATGCCACCATAGTGGGGAAGCTGAATCAATCTGATCTAGAATGGGGCTGTGTCTGAGCTTTTTAAAAATTTTAGTTTGATTCAGTTCACCATGGACTTGTAATATTTCTAGGAGAGGATTTTTCTCTCATCAGGGCCTTGGATCTGAGCACTTGTAAGCTTCCAGAGATTTGCCTGATTCACAGCTGAGCTACCAGCTGTGGCTACTCTCCTTGCATCCCAACCTGACTGCCTGCTTCTTGGATAGCAGAGAAATCACATTTGCTCTCCAGTCACGCTCTTTACTTTTGGAATTTTTCAGTCTTCTTATCTGCCCCTGAGACTTCTGAGGCAGCGCTCTTAGAAGGCCTCAAGTGCTTTGGCGAGGTTCCTCTCAGCTGTCCACCCTTCCCCTCACGTTAGTAGTCGAGTCACTCTCTTGGTGTCTCAGATGAGTCTCTTAACTCTTGCTCGTCCCCTCCATGATTTGGGATGATAACTGCCTTGTACCTACTCAGCTCTTCTTCTCTGTCTCTTTCTTTTCATTCCCAGTAAAGACCTGTGGGAAAGAATTGTGAGAGGGTGGACACTTTCTCTGTGACTAAAGAGTCTAAGCTGTCATATGAATCCACATGCTGTCAACAAAAGTTGATTATAATTTTAATTGGTTTCTATTTTCCTTGTCTATGGTATATTTCTCTTTCAACAGTTCTGCCAAAGATAGGAGCACGTGTGGTTCTTTTCTATAAAGGGCTCCTCACTACCTGCATTTCTGTTCATTTGGGTTTTTATCTCAAGTAGGTTTTAAAAAACTATTATATTGAAGTTTATCTTGCCTTTTGGGGCTGCTGGGTCGAAAATGAGAGTCTTGCTATTTTATTTTATACCTGTAAAGCTCTTTTTGTATTGAGAATACTAAGTCTTTATGAACTGATACTAAAATTGTTTTAAAGTTTTTAGATTCAATCTACATAATATTTATTTTTAAAAATATTCAAATTCTCTCTTGTGTTGTCTCCTTTGAATTATCAAAGATATGGATAGAAGGATTAATTCCTAACTCTTGGAATAAATTATTTTATCACTCAAGGAAACTTCACTTTCAATAATAATTGCTGTCACTAAATCAGGCTTATAATGAATTGATCAAAATGCACATGTACGTTGTCTTTATTTATATACCAGATTACAAAACATTATTTTGGTATGCACTTTGCAGAAATGTATCTTGGGATAGAATAAATTTGAAAATTAAAAATACACTTGATCTGAGTATAATGTATTCTATAATATAAAAGTACTTCATTATGTGTCTATCCATACGTAATGATCACTTATCAAGTGTATTATTTACATGAAGATCAGACAACCAAAGATCTTTAGTAGCCAATTCTCTTGTGTTCATTTAATTCTGCCAAAAACAATCTCATCAACCAAATTTGCTAGCAACTCCAGGTACATCATATCACAAACCAGGTTCTCCATTTGGCAGTGAAGTTAGCAAGGACTACAGAAATCACAATGAGACACACTGTCAAGGTGAAAAAAATCTCTACACACTAACAAAAGTCATTAACGTGACTATACAGCAAGACCCCGACACCTATCTGCCACTCTAACCATAAGAAGTTTTGTGCTCCATTTATTAGTCTTGGTCTCATAACTGGGGATACACAAAAACATGCATGCTGAAATTTTGTCAATATTTTTCAGTCTTACAAATTGGCAGGTAAATTTATTTCAGAATTTAATGATGATTCTATAGTCCATTAATATGACTTTTCAAAATAGTAATACCTAATAATATTATTCTCCTACAGTGCTCTGGAACAACTTTGCCACATTTCCCTTGATAGCTACCTGATCATTTGCCATGTATTTTTCTCGTGTATTATTCATGTACAAAAAATATTTTGGCTCTATACTGAGATCTCTCCATCTTTTCCTTTCATTCCAAAGGCATCAAAGAATTCTTCAAATTAAAATTCTGGATTCAGTTTATTAAATATTTTAGGAAATGTTTAAAGAAATAAAAAAAGAAATTATAAAAATGTTTCTAATTCTCTGTCTTCTTACAGATTGTTAGATACAAGATACATATATGGAAAATTAAGTTAAATACCTGTATTAAGCTGCTGAATCTGTTTCTGCAATGGTGTCGAGCTCTTTTACCTGTCCGTAATCCTGCTGACTAGGCCAATTGTCAAGCTAGGGCTGGGTCTGGAGCTCACAGACCCCTCAAGCCCATTCACAGACTGGGTCACAAACCCTTCGCACACCAGGCTGTTTCTCCAGACCCATCACACGCCAGGATGGATCACCAGACCCCTCATATGCAGGTCTGTGAGCTAGGTAACTGGCAAACAGGTCCTTGGAAGCCATAGGTTGGAGAGCATCGCCATGTGCAATGGATATCTGAGGCAGTAAACACCAGCCAAGTCATGGCCACGTGCATGGGCACTAACTCCACCCCCCACACACAATCTGCTTACAAAGAATGTGCCGTACTACCCCCAACTGTACCTAAGGCAAGGGGCCTGATTAAATTATTCTATTTTCCAAACAAATGTCTAATGGTAAGATAAGTCAGAACTGCCACTCCTGCCATATACAGCTAGGAAATCCAAACCAGCCTCAGCACCTCTCTTAAATTTTTCCTTTTCTTTAGCAATCTCTAAAATTTATAATGTGGCTAAGCTTCTGTACCTAAAAGAGACACAATTCTAAGTAAATAATAAGAGATGTGCCAGATATTGATGGCAAAAGATTTTAAAATTACATTTACCTGAGGCTTACATTTTATAAACATTTATCCATGCATTCTCAAACTCAATCTTTGATGTTCCCATCAAGTCCAAGAAGGGAACATATTATACTGTCAACATGTATCGCACTACTGTTTTATGAACAAGGTCAGATTTCTTTTTTGAAATACCATTATCTTTCCTTGATTATTTCAACTCAATTTTAGGTTTGGTCTCAAGATGATCTCATTGATAGATACCACCATATAATCATCATCCTCTGTAATAGATGCAATTCATGGACATGTTCAGTAGTCAATAGTCCCTTCCCATTAATACGCTTATCTTCCTTCAGGTATGAGTGGGAGGAAAGAGCCAGCTCTCACTATTGCAGGAGTCAGATCTTCCATTTCACTATCCTAGTGAAGGTCAAGGGGAATTTTAATGCAAAAGGCATGATACAAATCTTGTAAATAGTTAGAGGCAAGGTACATAGTCATCAGTAGCAGTAGCACACAAATCTGCCTGTTCTTGTGCTATAATATGCTTTCTATGAGTTTTAGTGCCTGATCCTATAGGCTTCCCATAATTCTTTTCTGTATTTCATTCTATTCTCAATCCTCTCACAGCTTCTTTGAGCTCCAATATTCTTTAAATAAAATCACTTTCTAATTTTTAAGTTAAGATTGCCAGAGTTATTTTTTATTCCTTGCAACCAAGACATGTGTGCCTGCCTATTCAGTGTGATTTAGAAATTTCTGTATGTACAGTAGGAGGTCCAGCTGATCCCATCAGATGATTCTAATGGTTGACTTGAGCTCAGAACTTAATATAGAACCTAGATAATGACTATAAGCACATGCATCTATTCTTACCTTTAGGAGTATAATGTGAACACCCTCCTTTTGAAGGCCTAACTTGGTTGAAAATGCTAGAGTGGATTCTGTTTGGCTTGCATGCTACTAAAGACCCCTTTAAAAGCATTTTACTGCAGATATTACTTATATTGGAAATTAGCTGTCTGTTTCTAGTTCATTCATTTAAAAATGTATTCAATAAATATTTATTAAGCCTTTATATTCATCAGCCATCTTGTTTAGAACTAGGAATGTGGTGATTAATTACACTGTTATGCTCCCAAGGCACCCTTAAAGCTCACTTAATCCCTGGCTTTGTTGAAATAAGAATTTATGGATACATACTATGTATATAAAAAATGCATCAGGGATTGAACACATAAAGTAAAAGAACACATGATTGCTGTCCTTCAGGAGTTTAGAATATAGTGCAAGAGACCAATTCAGTTAAATAATTGATTACAGAATAATGTTAAGAATGCTATAATAGACATAGAACCAAATAGTTATGGCAGCAGGAGGGAAGCAAAAATTAAAGCACCAGGGAAATTACTCAAGAGGTGGTGATAATTAAACTGAATTTTAGCTTTGAAGCTAGCCAAGGCAAGAATGAAAATTATTCCAGGCCAAAGCAGTATGTATGAGGCATAAAGAAGTCAAAGGTGTTCATGAGTAAAAATAACTCTAAATTTTCCATGCCCATAGGCCATGGTGGTGACAATGAAGGATAAGGCAGAAGAAGCCTTTTACCTTGTGATTTTTCCCTTTAATCAGACGGGCCATCCTACCCCTAAGGTAAATCTCCATCAACAGACTCTACAAAACCTGATGGGATTTATTTTTGTACTTAAAACTATTACGCATATAAGAATCACTTATGTATTCTTTGAAAAATTTGCCTTTACAACATACCAAGTGCTTCCAAAAGATATGTAACATTTTAAATAGCCACCAGCAAAATACAGGAATTCTTTTTACCCTACACACTAACTAGCAATAGGTATTAATACCCTTATCTAGTTTTTGGCAATCTAGTGGGTTAAAAATTATATTTCACTAATGTTTTGATTTGCATTACTCTATTACTTCTGAATTTGAGTATCCTTTAACATATTTTTCTTAGCATTTGTGAATTTTCTTATTATAGCCTTTGATTTTTTTTTTTTTTTTTTTTTTTTTTTTGAGAAACGGGGTTATAATTGTATCTTCATGTCAATTTATTTATTTATTTATTTATTTATTTATTTTATTATTTTTTGTGTGTGTCTTTTTCGTGACCGGTACTCAGCCAGTGAGTGCGCCGGCCATTCCTATATAGGATCTGAACCCACGGTGGGAGCGTCACTGCGCTCCCAGCGCCACACTCTCCCGAGTGCGCCACGGGCTCGGCCCTTCATGTCAATTTATATGAGCTCTTTTTTACTATAAAACATTGTCTCTGTCATCATGTACAAATATTTTTCCATATGTATCATTTGAAATTTTTTATGTGACTTTTTGGAATCCAAAATATTTTAAATAGCATGTGGTTAAATATTTTTTCTTTCCCTTATAGCTTCTTAGATTTTTTGTCTTGACTTAGATGTTCTATTTTTCAATTCTAGCTTGAAGTTTTCATACTACTTTGTTTCAGATGATCAGTTGTATCAGCACCATTTATTAACCAGTCAACTATTTTTCTTCTACACTGAACTCTCATTTTTTATATTTTATTATTTATAATATTTAATCTAATTCTGGAGTCTCTACTATATTACACTGATGCCATAAAATTACTAAAATGAGTTTAATAAAATATCCTTAGAGTATGTTCTAGTAAAGTAACCACCCATTATCCACAGGGCATGTGTTCCAAAACCCCCAATGGTTGCTTAGAACTTCAAATAGGACCAAAAAATATACACACCATGTTTTTTCCTATACGTATATGGGGTCAAGGGAAAACTCCTTTGCCCTTTTGATAAAGGGCAGATTAATAGGAGAAAAGGCATAATAAATATATTTGATCATAGTTTCATGTAACCTGACAGACTTCAGAATGAAGAACCGAAGATACAGGGAAAACTGTTCATTTTTATGCTTAGGTTCTATAAAGGAGGGACAGTCACATAGAAATGAAATTAGACACACACAGAAAAAGTATGAGACTGAGTGGGGAAACTCAGTAAGGTCCGTATGTTTAGATTCTTCTTGGCCTCTCTGTGCAGCATTCATTCCTCTAGAGTTTGGGGCAGGACCCTTTCTGAAATGGGAGTCTTATGACCTAGGAAAGGCAGGTGGAAGGTTATATGTTCAGTCTTTTTGACTGGTTTTGGTAAAAAGCTATTCTAGTTTTTATGACCCACCTTGGGGAAGAGGGATTCTAGTTTCCATGGCTTGCTTCAGGGGAGAATGAGACTGAGAGACAAGAGGGCAAGAGATGGTCAGAGGAAAACTTTGCTTTTGAGGTTACTTCTTAAGCTTTCACTTTGGGGTATCATCTCTGAACCCCAGCACATACAGACCTATGATATAGTTTGATTTCTAAATTAGGCACAATAAGAGATTAAAAATAACTAATAATAAAATAAAACATTTATAACAATATGCCAGCATCACTATTCTTGCACTTTGGGGCCATTATGAATCAAAATAAAGGTTGCTTGAACTCCAACAGTCAATCGATAACTGAGACTGCTACTAGGTGACTAATGGGTGGGTAGCATGTACAGCATGGATACTAAGGATAAAGGGATGGTCCATGTCCTGAGCAGGATGAAGAGGGTGGCACAATTTTTCATCACGCTACTCAGAACAGCGTGCAAGGTAAAATTTATGAATTATTTATTTCTGGAATTTTTCATTTCATATTTTCAGACTGTGATTGATCTAGGAATGTGAAACCACAAATAAGGGGCCACTACCATATGTACTAAAGCAAATACTCCTCAGTTCTCCTTTTACATAGTTTTTTTTTTTTAAAAATCTATTTGTATTTATTTGTCCATATACATGTAAGAAATAACTATATAATTCCAGGAGGAAAAACTTGTGATGATTTTAAGTGGAATTGATTTGGAAACATCTAGAGATTTTTTGCTCTATTAGGTTCTGAGAAAAGTTGATTAAATTCTCCTACTATGATAGTCATAGTATTTATTTGTTTATTTCTCCTTAGTTCTGTCATTTCTGTTTTATTTTTTTAAAGTTATGTTATTAGTTAAACTCACATTTAGAAGTGTATCTTCCCAGTAAATTGAACCTTTTGTCATTATTTAGGAATGTTTTTTATCCATAGTAATGCCTTTTGCCTTAGAGCTTATTTTGTACTATATTTATATAACTATAAGCTTTTATGGTTTGCATTTGCCTGACAATATTTTTAATCTTTTTATTTTAAATCTTTCAGTATTTCTACCTTTTACATATCTTTACAGTAAATAGCATAAAGTTGAATTTTGATTTTTATCCATTTATTTTTTAACTAGAGAGTTTAGTCTAGTCACTTATGTCATAATTACAAATATAGTTTGATTTATTTTGACCATCTTATATTATACTTTTTGTTTCAGATTTTTACCTTTTTTCTCTCCTTTTGTCTCATGTTATTTTATTCCACTTTTATCCCACACTTGTTTAGAAGCCACTTTCCAAGTCTTAACATGCATACTTATCAATATTTGTACCTTCCTCACAAACAGTACACCACTACCCAATTTATAGCCTATTTTTTTCATGTATTTTCATTTATTCCTATCTTTTTTTATTACTATGCTCTGAAGTCAATGTTCTCATTTTATTTTTCTTATTTCAAGAATAGAGTAGATAGAGTAGACTCAGTCCAAACCATCAGTTCCCTTCTGGAACTGATCCAACATCTAGAACCAATTTCTGTATCAGATACCTTTTGCTGTATAAGAAACTGCTCCAAAACTTAGTGGCTTAAAGCAAAAACAAGTCATTATGTCCCACTAGTTAATGGGTTGACTGAGCAAAGTTAGAACAGATAGATTTGCTGAACCTTTTCTCTGTGTATTTTTTCATCCTCAAGGAGTCTAGACAAGGATTTTTTACATAACAGCAGCATTCCATGAAGGCAATCACAAGCATATGTCAAGCCCACTGCTTATTTCTCATTTGCCAGTGTCCCACTGGCCAAAGCAAGTCATGGGCCAAGTATAACGTCAACAGAGGAAGAAACTACACAAAGGCATTGTGCAGGAAAGAGTTAACTCAGCAGGCCTGGATTTTATAAACCCTGCACATTTCTAAGAAATATTTGTCTTCAGGATTGGCCCTTGGAAAAAGAACTCTGAGCCCTTTGAATATTCTGCCTGATATAAGTGGTTTTGTAGCCTGACGCCTTATATCACAGTGTACAACTCTGATGAGATAATTTATGCTAACAGTGCCATTTATGGTGAACAGCTGTTTCTGTATGCCTAGGGCTGTAGGTCATTCTATACCAAAGTGACCATATAGTTTATGCTAAGAAATGTAATTTATAATTAATGTCTATTTTTGCTCTGGGAGACTAGAATCTGAGTAGGTGAGATTAGTCACATAATCATGCAGTGATCCCCCATAAAAACTCTGGACAGCAAGGCTCAGGTAAGTTTCCTTGGCTGGTAGTACTTCATATATACACATTATTTATGGGAGAAAAAAGCCTGTCCATGCCACTTCACTAGGAGAGGACACCTAGAAACTTGCACCCAATATTTCCTGGATATTTTCTCAGATACCTTTTTTTTCTTTGCTAATTTTTATTTAAATCCTCTCATAGTAAAAACTGTAACTATAAGTATAACAGCTTATGCAAATTCTGTGAGTCCTTATAATGAATCATTAAAACTGAGGATGGTCTTGGTGACCTCCAACATCGAGTCATGAATACCATGATGCAAGCTTGTTAGATTCATTGGGAGCACTAATGTAAAAATCTAGTATGGGAGTGAAAAGACCTAGATCTCAAACAAATAAATTCCAAACATCACCCAAAGGTCAAAGAGATATTTTGTGTTCATATACTGAAAGACTTGATATTGTTAATATGTCAATTTTCCCCAGCTTGACCTTATAGTTTCAGTGCAATCCCAATCAAAATCACAGCAAGCTATTTTGTAGATATCAACTAATTGATTCTAAAGTTTGTGAGACAAAAGTCCTAGAAAGGCCAACATAATCCTGAAGAAAAAGAACAAAATTGGAGGAATCATACAATCTAATTTCAAGCCTTGCTAAAAACCTACAGTCATCAAGACAGCGTGGTATTGGTGAAAGAATATACATAAAGATTGACAGAACAAAATAGTTTAAATAGACCCACACAAAGATCGTCTATTGATTTTGTAAAAGAATTCAAAGGCATTCAATGGAGAAAAATAATCTTTTCAGTAAATGGTACTAGGACAATTGGATGTTCAATGCAGAGCTATGAACTTAGACACAGACCTTCTGATCTACACAAAAATTAGGTAAAAATGGACTGTAAACATAAATGTATAGTGTAAAATTATAAACTTCTATAAAAATGAAAATTTACATAAACTTGATTTTGGTGATAAGTTTTCAGATACAACATCCAAAGCATGATCAATGAGAGGAAAAAATTGATAAGTTGGTCATTAAATCGATAAGTTGGTCATTATAAAAATTAAAAACGTTACTGTTAAGGGAGTAAAAACAAAAGTCAATTAGTGGGAGAAAGTATTTGCAAAACACAACACATAAAAGACTTGCATTCAAAATACACAAAAGTTTTAAAACTTTACAAAAAAAAACAATAAAAGACACTACACCAAAGAGTACATATAAGTGGCAAATAAGCATATTGAAACATGTTTAACATCATTCACCATTAGGAAACACAAATTAAAACAATGATATACTACTACACTCTAAAAATGTAAAATGCTGACTAATTTACCTTGGAAACCAGATTTTACCTAGAATATTTACCAAAACAAATTTTTCAAGAGAAAAAATTAAATGCACAAGCAATCTACGAAACACCATGCAATATATTCTCTTCTTGGAGATCTATCTAGTGAATGTTCTGAAAAACTGAGCAGTAAAAAAACTTGTTTATCTTTTTGTAAGCTTGTGTTTACCAACCTTAGTAAAACATAGAACTCCTTTTTTACTAAGAAATATTTTTCAAAATATCTGCTAATATTCTCTGGAACACATTTTGGAAAGGGCAGTCTATATTCGTGTTAACATATGTATTTGTTCCCCTTTGCACAATACACTTAGTCTTTATTTTTGTTCTAAATATACATTACAGATATATCATAAAAAATTGTTTTTAAACTAGTGTATTAGTCTATTATTGTATTAGTTTAGCTATTTAGATCTGCCTCTGTGGTTTGGGGAAGATAATGTAAAATCTCTACATCTGTTTCTTTATCTGTAAAATGGAATATGGCAACAATGTCCAACCATGGGATTATTATAAGGATAAGATGAAATAATATATGTAGGACAGGTACTTGGCACACAGTAAGCAAGCCATACATATACACTAATTCTTTCAACATTGCCATCATTATCTTAGTTATTAATGTTAATATAAATAATGAAAAAGTGATTAACCCCCTCACTCTCTCATTCTTACCTTCATTTTATTCATCCACCAGTCCTAAGTAGCTCAGTAATAAAGAGGTAATTACAGAAAGTGCCCCAATGGGAAAGCCAAACTCAAGGTCCCTATATTCTCAGAAAGAAAGTAAGAGAAATAACTGTCCTTTCTACTGATAAACTTGGAGAGCTGAATGATATTTTTATTAAGAAAAATAGTATTTTCCTCTCAAATGTTAAAATTTTATTCTGATTTGTAGGAAAGTATACATAAGATAAATACTTATTTTTAAGTATATTTACTTTTTCTTTTTTTTCCCCCCCCACATTCTAAGATGTTGTTGTGGAGCAGTTGGGAGAGAGGGGGAGAGGGAAAGTTTGTCTCAGGTATGTGGGTTTTCTGTGTTTTCTTTCACTTCTGTGTTGGATTATTCACTGTTCCCACCACTTACACTCTGCACTGGAACTAATTTGTTGTCTTTTGCTTACTTCTAAAATGAGGGAACTTCCTGTGGGAACCAGCACCTGAGCTCTGTGGTTGAGCTAAATGGCTACTTTGCTGCAGATTCCCTGGGGAAGACTTTTTGTGCAGCTCAGGTTTTAATTGTTGACCTCATAAGTACTTCTGGGTCTTATGAGGTCTGGTACACCTGGGTTATGCAGAAACTCTGGTCTGGGCCTGAGTCTTTTCAGCAAACTATACCCACTGCAGTTCTATATTCCTGACCAGTCTCCACTGAGTGGGCCTGTGCTGATTGGAGGACAGATCAGCTGTCCATGCTGTGCTCCACTGTTCCCCTTGATGGGCCAATCTCCACCACTTCCCACTCTCTAAACACTTCCCATAGGACGGGACATGTGCCCATCCCTTGCCATGACTCACTGGCCTCCGAGTAGCTCCTTTTTTCATTTGTCTGTGGCCCTTTGCTCCTATGTGGGTCCACCAGAACCCTGTAAGCAGTCTTGCTGGTCTGGGGGCCACTAAGGCCCTCTTCTCCCCTGCACCTTCACAGCAACTTATACGTAGGTCACAGCAGCAGCTTTTGCCAGCTTTTGCTCCATGTGCTCACCAGGGCCAGCCTTGAAGTGGCTGGGGCTCAAATCGGTCAGAGCAGTCCTTTCTTTCTTTCCTTGTGGCTTCTTTTGCCTTCACAAACTCCATAGGTATCTCCTCCTCTTCCCCTGAGCTCTGGCAGCCCCGGCTTGGCATTTGTTGCTTTTTAATAATTGTAAATTGGTTGATTGTGGGAGACAGTGATACTGGGTACCATCTATTCCACCATCTTGATCAGAAGTCCAGTAATATAATTATTAAATATAAGAATTACCAGCAGTCCTGCATTACACCTTGTGTCATGTCTTACATAATATTTACTTTCAATAATAGGCTATGATCCTCCTAAGTTCAAGAACTCCATATAACTCAAAAACTCTGTATTTATTCAATGCAATTGCAGTTACTCTATAAATGTGGTAATATTTAAATTATTTCTATTCATAACAGATCTTTTATATGCATGTTAAATTTGGAAGAATCTTGGGCAAATTTCAGAAAAGAAAAGCTGTAGTGAATTAGATGATACCTTAGTGGACTATAAAAGGGAATCTTTCAGCTGAAATATTCTGACAGTAGCATATTCTGGCTGACCAAGCCATTTCATATGTGTGTGACCATTATTTTAAATTAGAAGTTATACCACTCTCAAAGCATAGCAGCCAAGAATCAAAAATGACATAAGAATTTCAAAGGAAAACCCACTGACAATTTTATCAGTAGTTCTCATCCAATATCACAGTGCAATGGTATGTCATAAATAATTTGTCCCTAATAATACTAAAAGTGTCAAAATTCATGAGATAATTGACTTTACTGTAAAGCATTGTTTTATTATGGTTCAAGGTTATTCTTATACATCACCCTCCCTTGGTTTCATTCAATTTTCTTTCTTTAATATAAAAAGAAGTGCCTGACAATACAGGTTCTGCCCTGGAGAATTGCCCTCAACCTCAGTTTACAAATTCATCAGTCAGATATATTTTGTGTCATGATGGGGAGAAGGTGAAAAACCTCTGGACTATAGAATGATTTATACAGACTGTGATGCTTTTAGATTCCAGTGCACACAGCAATTAATAGAAGTAAACATAATGTTGAAAAATTCCAAAGCCATTTCTATTTATCCTCATCTTCTACTTTATAGTTCATAAAATAATTACACCCTTGCACAATTACTCTACAATAATACCAATAATTTGGTTAATGGAAGAAACAATTCCAAGTGTTAATCCATTTAAGGTAACTGAAAATGTACCCTACTTTAAAATCAGGGGTATAAAACTCTGGTGTTGAATATACCATAGGTGAAGCTTGGGCAAATCTGGTATTAATTGTACATAATAATGTGATAGTTTGGGAAAGTTTTCAATTACCAATTTTTTTTTGGCTTATCATCTATAAAAGTAGAGTGAGGACTAATACAGTTATATACAATATTTAGCTCACATTTGAGAGAAAAGAACCGCACACAATTCCATATAGATATGGGATTGCTTACTTACTAAATGACCATATAAGTTCTAGATAACAACTTACATTCCGAATACACCAAACAATTACTAACGGAGCAAACAGAATAGGGTTGGGTACCCTAACGGAAAATATTCTTTCTGATATTTTGCTAAGTTTGATTTTGCCTTTTTAAAAGAATGCACACAGATATCTTCTAAGAACTTGATGTATACTTGAAACTGAAATACTATATGGGCATTAATTTCTACCACTATCCACAGGTAAAAATACCTTAAAAACTAAACTTAAAGACTCCCTTGCTCCTTCATTGCCCGCTTCCTCCATGAGTTATTTACTCCAGATGAAGATGATTTTCTGCTCAAATAGAGCACTTCTCAGTTAAAAAATATTAATTTATACAATGGTATTTTTAACTGTGAGACATCTTTGAAATATGTCAATGTGATAGTCACTAATTACATATTTCAACATTAATGTAAACAAATGTAATCTAAGTAATGAGTGTTATCTCTTCTTTTTTAATTACTATTAATTGAAACTGTAAATATCTCACTTAAACAATTGTATCTTTAATTGTATTAAGACACTCACCTTATACTAACATGTCTTTTTGATAGCATCCTGGATTGATTTAAACACCCTTTTACTATTTTATGTTGCTGCTCACATCTGTGGCCGTGAATCACCACTTCAGATGTCCCCAGCTGCTCTTTTGTATCTTGATAGGTCCAATCATTCTCAAGAAGAATGCTTGATAGCTTTGGAAACCTCAGTAATACAATGCCACATTCTTAGCTTTTCCCCTATTTTATTATCTTATACTTTGGCACAACAGGTGCTTCATTTTTATTGATTAAATCAAAGAATAAAATTTTTAAACTTTCAAATTTTTATTATTTAAGTTAACTCTCCAACTTCTTAATAAAGTTTGTAATTTACAATTCTCCTGAGTATATGAGTATGTACACCTATACGTACCTACACATAAGCTGTTAGATAAAAATAAATTTTAAGCGAAAACAATTATTGAATTAGAGGGTTGAAAGATGGACTGACAGCAGGTGATAATATATAAAGCCACACCTTCAGTCATCATAATAAATAAAAGATTCTATTTTTTAATCTTTTGAATAATAGTTTTATCTTGTAGATTAAAACTGTATCATTGATTGTGCCCTTAAAAATGATGTTTTTCCGTAAATGGGCTTCAAAATTTGAGAGTTTTTAGTTGAGATAAGATATTGGAATCGAGAATAATAGTGATTATTGTTATTATTGTCTTATTTTATATTTAAGTGTATTTGTTTAATGTTTATTATTTTGATTTTATTTATAAAGGTGGCATATGAATGATGCAAAAAATGCATATTGAGTTGGATTTTCCAAATGTAGTGCTATGTAGCCTCAAGCCATACAATCATCCTGTCCTTTTTTCAGCCAATAATGTTAAATGTCAGCAAAACATGGAAACATGCAATGCAACCAAAATTTTTCCACCAGAAGGACAAATTTACAAGCGTACCTCATGCAGGAATTTAGATTTCTTTATGCCACTGTCTGAACATATGAGCCAACTTACCCTAAAATTAATATTGGTCATGTTAAAATGATTTTTTTTAAACTCTTGATTTTTTCTGTTATATCTATTCTAATATGTCTTTACTGCACTAACGAAGAATCGTCCAACTTTATAATTCTATGGTTCAGAGAAAGATTCTAATACTATTACTTATTTTAGGGGTCTATCTTGAGAGCTAGGAAAGGTTTGCAGATATACATAATAATGCTAAAGTAGGTATTCAGATACTGAGTATTGAATAGCATTTCTTAGGTGGAATAAGAGTTCTCTGTAAAGACTAGACTCAAAGAATGTTTGAGATGGTGTTTACAATACCAGATTATCCCTTCAATGCCAATTACTTTTCATCTTTTCTCTATTTCTTTATCTACTCTCCAGAACATTATTATTTAAATAATTTTACCTTGTAATTACATCTGTCATAGTAGTGCAGCTCAGTAGGTCTCACACATACAACAATGACCTTTCCAAAGAACATTTGAATTTGACATAAAAATATAGTGTAGTCTAATTGCCATACATATCCTATTCTTAGTAAAGTATCAATGCTCAGCAAACCCTTACATTAAAAAGAACAGATTTGTGATTCTCAGAACAACAGATGTTAGTTTGCCATTACATTAAAAACAGAACATAAAAAGGAAAGATTATTTACTTGTATCATATGCCTAAGTTGATCATCTGCATCTGCTTGGCATGTTTGGGTCTAAATGAAGCAAGTTGAGTTTCCAAAGAGAGTATCCATTTCCTGCCGCATAGTCAAAGCAATTACATTTCTTTCCCGCTGCACTCATCAATCACAGAACAAGCCAAATATTCATACTGCAGCTTCAGCAAGAAGACCAAAGGAACCAGGTACCACACACGAGGTATTAAGTATGTGAGTGAGATGCTAAAGAGAAGAGCTGGGAAATGCTAACGGAGTGTAAAGGGAAAGCCTTACGAACATGGATTGCACTGACTTGTCACTTTTCTACAAAATTAATTTAATTAGCCTTTTCCCAGTGTTGGGTATTGCTCCTAACCTTGAGCAGTCCCTGATGGAAGTTTGTGTCACTGCCGCCCCTACGAGATGAGCACTCTTCTGTTCTGTAATGGTGATTTGCCTCAGGTGAAAAATAGGATCACTCTCTTTTTCTATTGATTTCTGAAAAAGAAAATGCTTCCTCCCAACCAGCATTGCACTATTATCATTTTCCATGAAGCTGCACTTTCTCTATGTAAAATTGGAAAAACAAAAAAACAGTATCAAAGCCTTTCCAGTGCCCCCAGGTAGAAACTAAAATCCAATCATCTAACTGATAGAAACACATTACATCTTTAAAAGGAAAAGTGTTATTATTTTAAAAATAGGATGTCATTGCCAATGTTTAGTGTGCAATTTAAGTTTTACAAAGGAAATGTGCAATCACTGAAATACGAAACAAAGTAAAATGTAACGTTTATACCGAATCTTAAATTTTTATTGTTCAAATGTATTTTTAAACTTTCACCTTCTGTCCATTCAGATCATAAATTAACAGATGGAATTTTTGATTAATGAACCTCATAAAAGAGTCTTTTATGAGAATAATCCTATTCTTGGGCTCTAGATTACTTGTTCTTTCTTTATTTCTGAAATAAAAACATAATCTATTCCCAAAGTAGAAAATAAAGATGCTATTACTTCAGAAATTTTGGATAGAAAAATCAATTATAAAAAGGTTTATCTATCCATAACTACAGTTTTACCTAACAATAAATTACAAAGTTACAAAATAATAAATTACAAAGTAAAATTCATCTGCAATTTGATTAAGTTCTCTTAGGTTTAAGAATTATGGAATCATAAATGTTAATTATTTGGAAAAAAACTATTTTAAATTAACTTGGGATTTGAATTCAAGATGAAAGACTGGTAACTATGTTTACCTCCTTCCTCCCCAACACTTATTGAAATTACAAAAAATAATACAAATTAAATAAATTCCAGAAAATGGCTAAAAACAAGTAGGAGAGCCCATGAGCAAAGAAAAGACTAGACAAATTTATGGAAGATAGCAGAGAAATGATAGGAGTTCAGAGAATGCTCCTGAAAAGACTGCAAGAAAGCAGCAGCTGTGAAACTACTGGAGTTGGCAGGAGAGATAAGGAGGGGGGAGAGGGGCAGAGGTCAAGATTAATATTAAAGAGTTTATGGGTGAAAATGGCCTTGTGAAGACTGAAAGTATCAACAGAAAATATCAATAAAGGTTTAGCTGCAACAGAAATCTCTCTATTGATCAGAGAGGCTATCAAACAGTGAGTTAAGTGTTATAATACCTGAAAAAACTTGGGGAACTGTGTTTCTAACACCAGGGATTTCCCTTTCTGTCAGTCTCCCTTGCCTGCAACGACACTTCAAATGCATCAGTGGCATTTATTCACAGGCTGAACTGGAGACATTTACATGAAGTAGCTTGTCAGTATGTCAGGAATAAACTTTCTTAGCTCTGTTCTCACCCCTAAATTCTAAATTTTGCAGTTTGTTTCTGAGAATAAATTTATTTTCAAGTTGGGGTATATTACTGTTTCCCTCTAGCATTACCTATAAGACCTATGGCTTCTAGCAAACTCCCTATAGTAAACAATGTCTTCCTTTACTGGCATAGGACAATAAATGAAAAGCAAAGACTATTGTCTGGGGCATCTTTTTTCTGAGACCATTAAAATTCCTGTGAGTGACAATGTTATTGGACCAACCTTCCTGCTGAGAACAACTGCCAAATCGAGGGAAAGTATTCTTTAAAAATCTTTGTAAAAATATTAAAGAGTTATTATGTCAATAAAGATTTTCAGGGTCAAGACTAAGGGAGGAAAGAATCCAGAATAATGGTACCTATTTGATACTGCTTTTTTATCTCAAGGTATTGGAATCCCCCCAAAATATGGCAGGACACAAATTTCAGGAGACTCAAGGGACTGGGAAAATTTGGGAATTTAGAATTCAACAATACAGAAAGACTCTGAAAAAGATCCCAAGCATTTACTCGTGACTTAAAATGGCTACATTCTAAGAGTAAGAGTAAATTTGAAACAGACCAACCATCATGAGGACTGAGGCTCAGATCTAAGTTCTTTGGAATCATGATTACATTAAAGTGATTGAGAATAGCTGGTGTCTTAGCCTACTTGCCTGTCAGAAACTAAACCAAACTCACTTAGGAGAGTAATAACATCATCCAAAGCATTAAATTATCTCTGTAACTTTTAATATACAGTGTCTTGCATTTAATAAAAAATTATTAAACAAGACAACACTTAGTTGTAAAACAAGACAATAAACTTATGATAGAAACAGACTCCTGACAAATTTAGAAAATGGAGATATTAGATGTGGAAATTAAATTAAATAACTGTGGTTAACATATTCAAGGAATTAGAAGGCAAAGTGGAGAATTTTGGTAAGAATTAACAATTATAAAAATTAATGAAATAGAAATTTTTGAACTGAAAAATATAATAATTGAAATTACAATAAATGGGGTTAAATTTGATTAGAAAAAGTTGAAGAGAGATTAGAAAATTGGTAGATAAATTAGATAAAATAGTCTGCAGACTGAAGCAGAGAAAGGTAAATAGATGAAAAATATTTGAAAAAATTATGAACATTTGGGAGTCTCCAGAAAACACTTAACATTTTGACAATTATAGTTCCACTGTTGGGAAAATATAGAAAAATGGTCAGGGCCCCTCAGATGTTCAGAATCTTGCCGAGCACTTGATGTAAATAGGCACACGTGCCCAGGTGTTCTTGGTTATTGTCTAATGTAATTGAGCATGTGCACCCAGGTGTCCTGGGTTATGGACTTAAGTATAAAGGACAGTGGCTCTGATCCACTGTGCCTCCCACACCCGGGAAGCCCCCAGGGGGTGGGTGGGGGCTCATGGGGAGGCCACTACTGCTGCTGGAGGCTGCTGCTGCTGGTGCCCCCAGGACCCTCTGCAAGGCCACTGCCACTGCCAGACCTGTAAGCTGCTGCCGCTGAGGAAGCTGAGGACTGAGCTCATGTCGTCTGCCAACAGCTCCCGAAATCTTTCCCAATTACCTAGTGTGGACCTGCGTGTGATGGGTCTGGTGACCCAGTCTGTACAATGGGTTTGAAGGGTCTGAACCCTAGCTCTGACAATATAAATGGAAACTTCGTGTATCTAAAATAATAACTAAAATAATGAAATATTTTGGTTTCAGTTATGATTTGCCTTACTCAACATCCACCAAGAGAGAATAGAAAATATTTGAGGCAACACTATTGATCTGAGAGTTCTCCAAAACTGATGAAGGAAAATAAATCCACAGATTCAAGATGTGTTATGAACCTCAAGCATAATGAATATAAAAAAGGAAATCACACCTAGTTACAACACAGAAAAGCTGCTTAAAACTGAAAACAAGAAAAAAAAATCAGAAAATAGCCAAAGGAAAAGAATGGCATTCTAGCCACAAGGAAGCAATAATAAGAATGACAGCTGACTTGTCAAAAGGAAAAAACAAGAAAAAAAGCCTGAAGATATGGAATGACATCTTCAAAATACTGAAAAAAATAACAAAAATTTGTGAGAGATTGTCACCTTAGACCCACACTGCTTAAAGTACTACACAGTATTTTATTGGCAGAAGGTAAACAATCCCATTGGAAGCTCAGAAATGTAGGAGTGGATGAAAAGTAACAAAAAAGATAATTATGTGGGTAGATCTAAATAAATATGGATTTAACAAAACAACTATAATGATGTCCTTGGTGATTTAAAATATCTATAGAATTAAAACACTTGATGGCAAAGTCACAAGAGCTAGAAGGGACATAATTATATAGTGTTAACATGTTCTAAACATCTTCCCTGTCTGGCAAGGGATGAAAAGTGCTAATATATTAGATTTAATAACTTAAAATGTTACAAGGTTTACTTTCTAGGACATAGTTAATAGAAGTTTAAAATATTTAACTAATAGGAAAAATGGAGTAACAATAAGTTTTAAAAACACTTAATTCCAAAAGAAAGGAAATAAAACAAACAAAAAAATGTTATAGAGAGAGAATGGATAAAATTAAGTCCTTGAATTACAGGACAAAAAGTTGTCAGACTATAGAAAAACAATTTCAACTATATGTTGCTTGCCAAAAAAAAAATGCTCATTCATAAAGATACAGAGAGATTAAAAGTAGAAGCATAGAAAAACATAAACAATAATTCTGCATTCATATTTGCAAAATTACATTGGGCCAAAATATTAAAAACACAAATGAAAGGAAAATTGATTTGTAAACATAGTAGGAGACTGAGCATACCCCTCTCAGTAAGTGATTGTATCAATCGGTGTCCACTGGAGGGAAAAAAATACACTCCTTATTTTAACAGAAATAATTCATTATAAATAATTATATAAGCAGTTGTTAAGGAATAAAAGAGTGAAAGAGGAACTTTGAGATAAGATTTAAATATGTGCAGGAAGCAGCTACTCTCCTTAAGGCTGAGAGAACAGAAGGAAGAAGTTAGGGTTATCACAACTTAGATGCTTAGAGAAGCTTGAAGAAGGGATCTTGTGATACTGGAACTAGACCTTTGAGGAGAACACACTGCCAGGTTTCTGGTGGTATTTCAGAAGCTTGGAAGAAGGACCTCAATAATTGAGACCTACATCTTAGAGGAGAAAGTGCTGTCTAGTTGCAGTAGTTATCTCAGTTACTTAGAAACTTGGAGAGAAGGGACTGAGCCTTTTAAGGGGAAGGTAGTCTGTGGCTAAAACCTCAGAGGTGGAGGGATGCAATGACTCTCAAGAATACAGGCAAAAGCTGAAATTGCAACCAACTACTTCTGGAACCAATCTCTGCTGCCTTGGGTGAAAACTGATTGATGAAGCATGCTGACAGGAGCAATAAGATAAGAAGGAGTAATTCCCTTCTCTGTCTTCATGACTCCAATTTTCCTTAATTTCATCCTACTGGAAGAATCTAACAGAAAACCAGCTGGCAATGACAAAAACGTAGCTTGCAGAGTCTCAGACTGACATTATAAAGTTCAGAAGGAAGAGTCTGGGGCTGAGCAACATATTTAATAACTAACTCAATCAACTCTTTTAGTTACTCAGCATCTGTACACACTTTCCTGCACATATTTTAACTGCAATACCACATCCAAGTAATGCTTTTGCTCGACATGATGCAATTATTCTTCATACAATCAAATTTAGTCTAACCTTCTCCCTAAAAATGGGAGACAAAAATTCCTAAAAATCATTGTATCCATTTCTGGGTGATAGCCATGATAGTCATCTTTTGGCAATATTAATTACCCCTTCAGTTCAGACACATTCATATCTGAATATTCTGTAAACTAAAGTCTATGTTAAAAATAATCATGAGCAACATTCTTAAGTAAAATGAAAAGGGAGAAAGAAAAAAAAGAAATATATATAAACACACATATATACATGCTTTCTACCCAAGTCAGTCATTGTGCAGTACATGCATGCATTGAAACACCACACTGTATCCCACAAAAATGTACAAGTATATGTTAAAATAAAAGTAATTAATTAATTAATTAATTTTTAAAAAGGAAGTAACATATGCAAAACTGCCTTAGGTGACAACTCTGTAATGAGTCACATAGATGATATTTATAATTTTTCTTCCTCTAGACGTTTTATGGTCCCTCAGCCTTGAGCCAACATCTCAGCTGATAGAGATTCTTCATCTTGTGAGATGAACTGAACTTCTACTTGTGAAGGATCTGAATCTTCAGTGGTTTGGCTGTTTGGGGGTTCTGATGTTGCCTATAATGTAGGACATGAAATTACCACAAGGTACCCCAGAGAATTACAGACATTCCAGGTATTGTTTTTCCTGATATAATGTTAGCAGCAATTCAGCATCCCTTTGATATTCAGAATGAATCACCCAAGCCAGCATAGTAGCGTTGCTTTATTTTGACTGATTAATTGATTGATTTACTTCCTGTTGGTTAAGGGGCATGAGGATTCTTCATACTGAATCCAGCGTACTGTTATAGTCTCATAAGCCAGAGAGGGAGCATCAATACCTACAATAAATTCCATAAGCCCTTCCTTGAGATTAAGGTCCAATGTGGCATTTATCACCATCCCAAAGAAATATGTGTGAGTCAAGTGTGCGTTAGTAGGGTGATTTACTGTAGATGGGTTAAATAATTTATATTGGACAATAATTTATGTTGAATAGCCTATATCTTGTTGAATTATACTGAACGCAAAATCAGTGGAATGAATGTAGCATGGTTTACCGTACTTGCAGGTGTTAGGTCCACCCGCAAACCTACGCACACACACTGAAGCTTCAATCTTGTCTATTTTCTTTCTAGCAGAGCAGTGCCAGTATTTTTGGTCCTTTGTTCCCAGAAGGCTTAAAGGCTGATCAAGGGGAGTTTTATCTACTTAGAACCACAAAATGATGTTTATCCTCTATTGAGAGTTAGAACTCAGACCACAAGCACAGAAAGGCTGTAATTGCTACATTTGATTAGCACCTTCCATCAAGCACATAAAAGAAAACATCTTATTAAAACATGCACATACATATACAAACACACACATACACACACAAACACGGTAGTCACACATATTAAGTTTTCAGTGGGTCATCTTACTAACTTAGTCTTTTTATGGACATAACTTGTATTCTTTTAATAGCACAATAAATTTACACCTACATAAGAAATCTTTGTCAAGAAGAAATTTCTTTACTAATGTTTTTCTAAGTGAGACCGTGTCACTTCCATTTGGTCATTCGTTAATTCACTGAACCAACAAATATAGAACAGCATTTTTATTTTAAATTTAATCAAAGATTTAAGCAAATATGTAACTATTTTTATTTAGTCACTCATTCCTTAAGTGGCTAGAAAGATCTTCCTCACCTCTCCTGTGATGATCTACCCTTTCCTTCTGCTGTTCCATCTTACCAGAACACTGAAACAAAACAAATTTATTTTCTATGATAAGAGAAAATCATTAAATTATTTTACAGTTTAAGGAATATTCAAATAATTATCAGGTTACTAAAGATTTTAACTCAAAAATATTTTTACATCAAAATAGCTTTGTTTTGTTTTTCAATAGCAACGTTTTTTTAAAAACTTAAAATAAGCTTATACTTGTTTTGTCTAACTTTTAAAAGAAACGTTTTAAGATATACTCATAGTTTATTAACATTGAATATTCATTAAACATTCTAATATGATGCAGTTAGCCAATAAATACATAGAATTAAAAAGAAAGACATGTACTTTTAAATCTAAACATTATGTAGCTATTCTAGGCCCCTTATGTGAAAGACCTTAAAAATCTGCATAAATAAGCACAATTATTTTCTGTTTGAATTTATAATTTATTATAAAATAAATATTTTTACAAAGAACAGTATACTTTTACTAAAAACATTAAGCAAAAATGTAACTAAAATAAAATTGATGTAACAATGTTTTATAAATTGGCAATAAAAGAAAATTAATTATAAAAATCTAATAATGAGATGTGACATCAGCCAAATGGCAGAATGAGAGCCCCCACCCTCTTTTTCTCATGGTGACACCAACTCAACAACAATACATAAACTAATTCCCTTGGTAAGAAATCTAGAAAACCATTAAGAGGCACCTGAATTGCTATCAAATGCAAAACCAGCCACATTAAAATGCATAGGACAATTCATGAGACTCACTCACCATAGTCCCTCTTTTCAGCTCAGCAGCTTCTGGCTTCTCCTTGGGAAGAAAAAGAAAAGGCTAAAAAAAATATCAAACATTCAAACTTTTGGGGGAACTGCCCAAAAGGCTTTTTTCTGTCTTGCTGAATCTAAGCACTGACAGAAAAAGGTGTAAGTTGGTGTCTGTTAAGATAAAAAGTAATAGTTTGAACTAGCAGATACTCACTAGCAGATACATAATCTTTTTCCCCAGTCAGCATGGAGTGAATGGAGAAATCCCCCAACTTCTAGCTTCTCCCTAGGAAGGGAAAGAATTGGATTAGGCATCCAACTTTTCAGCTTTTTAGAAGGCAGTTTGAGGAACCTGTTTCTATCTCACCTGTCTCCGAGCACTGAGGGGACCCTGCATAGATCCCTAGGCACCACTGAGAACCAAAGAAAATTGAGAAGCTTATTGCTACTCCAGAGGTACCATGGTATAGCAGAAAGAGGTCATTAGAGCTCAGCATCCTGTCCCCATGGAGGAAATGAAGAACTGCATGTGCATCCATATTCTAGACTTGGGAGCAGGGGGGCTCTCCAGGAACTGGTTTGTGTCTCACTTGACTTAGAGCACTGATGAGACAAAGCATACTCTGAAAATGCAGGTGTCACTGAGAACAAAAAGGGAGCAGGGCAATTTGCAACAGCTCCAGAGAAATATCAGTACTGAAAGCAGACACCAGAGGAAATAAGGGATTAAGAGTGCCAGAAGAAGGAAACCAACACATTCCTTTAGTTGGGAATTTGCACACACAAATCCACAGAAGACATATCAACAAAAAAGATTTGAGAGTCCCTCAGAATATCTAGTGGGCTGATCGGTTAAAGTCTTTCCATTTACAAAGCCAGTCTTTAATGACTAGAAGAAGTGGTTGTTGATTTTTTTTTCAAATTTGTGGATCTCAATGCAAACTTGCAAGGCACAGAAAATAATAAGAAAACATGGCCTAATCAATGGAAATAACAGAAAAACATTACTTAGTCAAAGAAACAAAATAAATCCCCAGAAACAGACACTCAAGAAATAGAGTCATATGAATTATCTGACCAAAAATTCAAAATAATTCTCAGAATCTGGCTGAACAAGCTCAGAAAAATGATGCATAAACAAAATGACAATATCAATAGAGGGAAAAAAAACAATCAAACAATAAATTTAAACTGAAAAATACAATAACTGAAATGGAAAATTCATGACAGGTTCAATAGTAGACTTTAACAAGCAGAAAAAAGAATCCATGAACTTGAAGACAAATTATTTGAAATTATCCAGTCAAAGAAGAAAAAAAGAATTTTTTTAAAAAGTGAAGAAAATCTAAAGGATTTATGAGATACTATCATGCAGACTAATATAAGCATTATGGAAGTCCCAAAACATAAGAAAGAGGAAAAAGCTTATTTAAAGAAACATAAATTTAAAAACCTCTATTTCTTGAATGTCAGTTTCTGGGGATTTATTTTGTTTCTTTGATTGAGAAATGTTTTCCTGTTATTTCCTTTGATTAGGCCATGTTTTCTCATTATTTTATGTGCCTTCTAAGTTTGCAATGGAATCCACAAATTTGAAAAAAACTTGAAATATTTAAAGAAATAATGGCACAAAACTTTCCAATTTGGAGGAAGAAAATGGACATCCAGATTCAAGGAGACCAACAGACTCCAATTATAACAAACCCAAAAAGTCCACACCAAGACACATTATAATCAAATTGCAGAAAAAGATAATTTTGGAAGTAGCAAAATAAAAGCAACTCATCATATACAATGGACTCCTTATAAGACTGTTAGCATATTTTTTGTCAGCAATCTTGCAGACCAAAGGAAATGGGATGATATACTTAAAGTGCTGAAAGAAAAGAAATACCATCCAAAAATAGTACATCAAGCAAAACTGAAAGAAAAATAAAGATGTTGTAGGGTAAACAAAAGCTGAGGAAGTTGAAAAACACTAAATCTGCCTTACAAGAAATTCTCAGGGAACTTTCAGGTTGTAGCAAAAGAAAGAAAGAAAAGAAAAGAGAGAAAGGGAGAGGGACAGGGAGAGGGGGAGGGAAGGAGGGAAAGGGGGAGAGAGAGAGAGAGAGAGAGAGAAAGAAATTAGTAACACAAAAGCATATAGAAGTATAAAGCTTAAAGCTTGCCAGTAAAGGTAAATACATAGACAAGCAGAGAATAATGTAATCTGTACCATTGATGAATAAATTACTTTTAAGGCTGGTATAGAAGTTAAAAGAAAAAAAGTATAGAAAAACAACTATAGCTTTAAAAATGTGTTAATGAATTTACAATATAAAAAGATGTAATTTGTTAAATCAATAGCATAAAGTGCAGGTGAAAAAGATAAGAGTAGAGTTTCTGCATGCAATTGAATTTAAGTTGTTATCACCTTAAAATAGATTGTTATAACTATAAGATGTTTTTTGTAAACACAAGAAAAATACCTATAGAAGTTACACAAAAGAAAATGAGAAAGGAGTCAAAGCATATCACTATAAAAAAAAAAAGAAAGAAAGTCAGCAAGACAAGAAAAGGACAAAAATGCTATAAAAAGATCAAAAACAATTTACAAAATGACAATAGTAAGTCCTTCCCTACAAGTAATTATTTTAAATGTATGGATTTAACTCCCCAACTATAGTGGATTGAATTATGTCCCCCCAAAACTCAATGAACCTTGAATTGTGTCCCCCATGTTTTATGTAAATTAGAAACAGTCCCCATTGTGACTGTTAAGAAGGTGGGAAATCCTATTATGGTAACTGAAAGGTGGAGCCTTGAAGAGCTGATTGGATTGTAGGACCATGCAGTAGTGAATGGATTAAAAATGGTGGTCAGGGGTGTGGTTCTAAGGGATTTAAAAGAGGGGAGTCTGTCTCTCTCTCTCTCTGCTCTCTCTGCTTCCACCATCTTGCAATGTGAGACCGCTGTGTCACTGTCACCACCACCAGATGAACTTTGGACTTCCCAGCCTCAAAAACTGTAAGCAATAAATTTCATTTTCTTATAAATCACCCAGTTTGAGTATTTTGTTATAAGCAACAGAAACAGACTAATACACCAACCAAACACATAGAGTAGCTAAATGGATAAAACAGAAGATCCAACTATGCACTGTGTGTTCCTTCTAAGCACACACGAAATATTCTCTAGGATAAATTACATGTTAGGTCACAAAACAAGTCTTAACAAATTTAAGAAGATTGAAATATACCAAGTATCTATCTAACCACAAAGGAATAAAACTAGGGATCAATAGTGGAAGAAAAACTAGGAAAAATCACAAATATGTGCAAATTAAACAACACACCCTTGAATAGCCAATCTCTTAAAGAAGAAATCAAAAAGGAAAATTACAAAGTATCATGAGACAAATGGAAGCAAAAACACAAACTTAAGGGATATCAAACTTAAGGGATACAGCAAAAGCAGTACTTGGAAGTTTATAGTAATACATGCCTACATTAAAAAAGAAAAAACATCTGATATAAACAACCTAACTTTAAACCTAAAGGAACTAGAAAAATAAAGAGCAAACTAAGTACAAAAGTTAGCATAAGGAAGAAAATAATAAGTACTACAGCAGAAATAAATGAAACAGAGCATAGAAAAACAATTGAGAAAAAGTGAGTGAATTTTATGAAAAGATTAACAAAATTGATGAACTCTTAGTGAGACTATCTTATTAGAAAGTTCAAATTTAAAAATTTAGAAATTAAAAAGGAGATATCACAACTGATACCCCTGAAATAAAAAGAATTTTAGAAGACTAGTATATACAATTATATACCAACAAATTGAATAACCTAGAAGAAATGTAAAAATTCCAAGAACCATCTAACTCACCAAGACTTAATCATGAAGAAAAGAAACAGAAAAGCTGAATGGACTTATAACTGGTGAAGAAGTTGAATCATTAAATGAAACTTCCCCCAGGACCAGATGGCTTCACTGGAAAATTATACCAAACATTTAAAAAAGAATTAATGTGAATCCTACATGACCCTTTCAAGAAACTGAAGAGGAGAGAATACTTGCAAAGTTATGTTACAAGGCCAACATTAACAACCAAAGCAAGACAAGGATACAAGAAAAGAAAACTATAGGCCAATAACTCTGATAGACATAAATACAAAAATCCTCAACAAAATACTGGTAAACTGAATCCAACAGCAAATTAAAAAGATCATACCATGACCTTGAGACTTACTGCTTAGATGCAAGGATTTTTCCACATATGAAAACCAATCAATATGACGCACCACATTAACACAACAAAGTATAAAATATACATGATTATCTCTGTAGATGCAGAAAAATACATTTTCCAAATTCAACAACTTTTCGTGATAAAAACAACCAATACACTAGGAATAGAAGAAAGTTATCTCAACATAATAAAGATCATATATGAAAAGTTCACAGGAAACATCATACTCAGCATTGAAAAGCTGAAAGCTTTTTCTCTAAGCAAGATAAGGATGCCCACTCTCATCACTTATATTCAACATAGTACTGGAAGTCCTAGCTGGAGGAATTAGGCAGGAAGAAGAAATAAAAGGCATCCAAATCAGAAAGGAATGTAAAATCATCTGTGTTCACAGATGACATGGTCTTGTATGCAGAAAACTTTAAAGATTACACACACACACACACCCATTAAGATCAATAAATAAATTCAGCAAAGTTACATGATACAAAGTGAATATACAGTTGATCTTTAAACAATGTGGGGTCAGGGGTGCCAAGCCACTGTGAAGTTGAAAATCTGACTCCCAAAAAACTTTTCAAGCCTATGGTTGACCTTATGCATAACATAAACAGTCAGTTAATCAATACTTTGGATGCTGTGTGTATTTTATACTGTATTCTTACAATAAAGTAAGCTAGAAAAAAGAAAATGTTAAAAAATCATAAGATAGAGGAAATACATTTACAGTACTATGCATTATTTATTGAAAAAAATCTGTGTATAAGTGGACCATGCAATTCAAAACTGTGTTGTTCAAGGGTCAGTTGTACAAACATTAGTGTTTTTTTATACACTAAAAACAATCAGTCCAAAAAGGAATTTAAGAAAAAAATCCATCCCATTTATGATAGCATAGAAAAGGATTAAATAGCTAGGAATAAACTTAACCAGAGAGGCAAATGACTTGTACACTGAAAGCTATAAAACCTTTCTAAAAGAAAGTAAAGAAGAGACAAACAAAAGAAAAGACATTCTGTGTTCATGGTTTGGAAGAATTAATATTGTTACAATATTCATACTGCACAAAGCAATCTACCCTTTCACTACAATATCTGTCAAATTCCCAAAGGCTTTTTTTTTTTTTTTGCAGAAATAGGAAACAATATTAAAATTCACATGGACTAGCCAAAACAATATTAAGAAAGAAGAATAAATCTGGAGGTCTGACATTTCCTGGCTTCAGAAGATATTACAAAGCTACAGTAATCAAAACTGTATGGTACTGGCATAAAGACAGAGTAATGAAACACAATGAAGATCCCATAAATAATTCCATAAATATATAGACAAATGATCTTTAGCAAGGGTGTCAAGATTTTACAATGGGGAAAAATGGTCTCTTAAACAAATGGTGTTAAGAAAATTGGATATCCAAAAGCAAAAAAATAAAATAAAATTGAACCCTTATCATACACATACACAAAAACCAACTAAAAATGGAGTAAAAATCTAAATGTAAGACCTGAAAATATAAAACTCCTAGAAAAAAATATAGAGGGAAATCTTCATAACACTGATTTTGACAATGGTTCATGGGATATGACACCAACAACACAGGCAACAACAACAAAAAAAATAGTCCAATGGAAATACATCAAACTGAAAACTTCTGTGCAACAAAGGAAACAATCAATAGAGTGAAAGGGCAATCTATGGAATGGGAGAAAATATGGATAAAATGTTTATCTCATTTAATATCCAAAATATATAAAGAACTCTTGCAATTCAATAGCAAAAAAACCCCAAAACTGATTTTAAAATTACATGCAAATTCTATGCCATTTTATATATGGGACTTGAGCATCCACCCACAAATTTTGATATGGGGTAGTGGGGAGAGTCCTTGAACCATTCCCTGTGGATACCAAGGGATGATTGTATATAGTTCCATGTTCACTGCTGCATTGTTCACAATAGCTAAGAGGTGGAAACAAGCTAAATGTCCACTAATGGATGAATGGATAAAGAAAATGTAATATAGACTTACAATGAAATATTATTCATCCTTAAAAAAGAAGACTGCTAAAAAACAAGAATGGTGTCATATTCTACACCATGTATGAAACTTGAGGTCATTACACTAAATGAAATAAGTGAGTCACCAAAGAACAAGTACTACATGATTCCACCTACATGAGGTATCTTAAGCAGTCAAACTCTTAGAAGCAAAAGGAGACTGGTAGAGCCAGGGGCTGGAGGGGAGGAAAACGGGAGTTGCTCTTCCGTGGGTGTACAGTTTCAATCATGCAGAAGAGATATAGAAATTCTAGAGATCTGCTATACAACAATGTGCATATAGTTAACAACACTGTACTGTATAGTTAAAATTCTATGAGTGTAGCTGTCATGTTATGTGTTTTTTACAACAATAAAAAAATGTAATAATTATTTCCAGAAGTTTCTAATCACAGCTATCCTACTGCTTCATTCTAAGAAAGACTGCTTGTTTTAATTATTTACTGGGTCTTGATAGCTTATTTGGAGGCAAGCGCAATTACAACCTGACACTTTAATCACCATTTGTGTTTCGCTCACTTGCCATTGCTAAAAGAAAGGTTAACTGTCTATGGATATTCTGATATATGAATAATAGATTTTTAGTGTATTCCTCAGACTGTAAATGATCCATATTGTTAAATGTGTGCAAAAAAATCTCAGTTAGGATGTAATTAAGACTAACTAATAAGCCCTAAAGATAAACTTCACACATGCACTAAAACAGTTTTACATCTTGAAGTACTAAGATAAATTTTTCTAAAAATGCATTCCTTTATTTAGATTATAACTTTATATGGTCTAAAAGAGTTGTTTAAAATTCTAGAGAAGTATCTTTTTTAGGAATTGCCCAAACAAATCTTCAACGAACTTTTGTACTTCTAATCTGGCCTACTTTCAAATTAAGATATCCAAATCTCTCATCAGCTCTTCACAGAAACATAATTATTAACCACAAATCAGCTTTTTTTCTTTTAATAATTAAAATTTTAACTATCATTTAACTATGAATGTTATTTTTATTAGCATATTCACTGATGCAAATCACACTTATTCTTTATGTCCCTTACTGAATTTCCCCCCCCCTCTCCACTCCTCTACCCCCCTAATAAACATAGATTTGTTTTCTCCACATGATAGATTAACTGTTCCCCTTTTGATTTGTGGCCTAGACGATCTGTCCAGTACTGATACAAATGTGAGCAAGTTCTCCCCTATTAGTGTAAAACAGACGCTGCTTCTATTACTCTGGAGTGTGCTTTGTGGAGAGAGACGACCTCTTCTTTTTCTTTTTCTTTTTTTTTTTTTGTTTTGTTTTTCTTGGTCTCCACTGTTGCCCCTCCTTGTGTCAGTGCGGTTGAGAGTCTGACGTGGCACATTCACGGTGGCTGTGGCTGCTGCTGTAGAGACTAGCCGCTTTTGCAGCAACCATGGCAATTGCAGTGGCTGTGGTGGGCTACCTGTGTGGAAATGCTGTTTTGGATAATGCTCTTTACTGGGTTGCAGCTGGGTTCAGCTTCCCCCGACTCCACACCTCAGGAACCCCGCGGGGCCCTGGGGCAGTGGTGGCAGCTTGCCTACTTGCAGCTGGGTTTGGCTTCCCCAGCTCCATACCTCATTCTAAGATGTTGTTGCAGAGCAGTTGTGGGGGAGGGGGAGAGGAGAAGGCAGAGGGAAATAGGGGGGGAAGAAGAGGAAGGAGGAGGAGCATGATCAAGGCCCATGACACACCCCTCATTCCAGCCTGGGAGACCAGGGGGCTTCCAGCAGTGGCTCGGCCATTGCTGGTCTGGATGTAGATGTCAGAGGAGTGTCAAGTCTTTGGCTCCCCAACGCCCCAGCTCAGGAGCCTGGGGAACTTCCTATGTTGGCTCAGTGGTCATTGATGGGCTGATTGCAGATGTCAGAGGGGCATGGCTGAAGCCCTCAGCCCTCTCCTCTCCCTGGCTTGGGAGCCCAGGGGGCCTGTGGACCTTCTAGGTTTTATAGGTGTTCTTTGGTGGTGTTAGACCTTTACTAGTTAATATCAAACTTTGTCTGATCTGTGGGTATTTTGCTTTTCTTTCAGTTCTGGGTTGGATCATTTGCTGTTCACACCACTTAAACTCTGCACTGGAACTAACTTGTTGTCATTTGCTTACTTCTAAAATGGAGGAACTTCCTGTGGGGACCAGCATTTGAGCCTTGTAGTTGAGATAAGCTGAACTGCTTCATTGCTGCTGATTCCCTGCGGAAGGCTTTTTTGTGCAGCTCAGGTTTTAATTGTTGACCTTGTATGTACTTCTAGGTCTCATGAAGTCCAGCACAACTGGGCTGCAGGGAGACTCCAGTCTGGGACTGAGTCCTTCCAGCAAACTGCACTCCCTGCTGTTCTACATTCCTGACCAGTCTCCACTGAGTGCTCCTATTCTGATTGGAGGGCAGATCAGCTGTCCATGCTGTATCCCAATGTTCCCCTAGTAGGCCCATCTACCCCACTGCCTATACTCTAAACACTTCCCATGGGATGGGCTGTGCACCAGTCCCTTGTGATGACTCATAGACCTCTGAGTGACTCTCTTCCTCCATCATCCGTGTCTCCTTGCTCACATGTGGGTCCATGGGAATGCTACCAGTTATCCCGCTGGCCAGAGGCAACCAAGGCCTTCCTCTCCTCTGCCACCTCCAAGCAACTTCCCTTGAATGGCACAGCTGTGGCTTTTGCCAGCGCCTGATCCATATGCTCACTGGCTCCAGCCCTGAAGTGGCTGAGGCTCGAAATGATAGGAACAATCCCCACTTTCTCCCACCATGGCTTCTCCTGCCTTCATGAGCTCCATAGGTCTCTCCTCCTCTTCCCCTGAGCTCTAGCGGCCCCAGCGTGGCTATCATTGTTTGTTTTGTTTTGTTTTTAATTATTTTTTTTATTTACTTGTTATGAATATTCACCTAATACAAAGCTGATTGTCACCCCTTGTTCCCATGATGTAAGGGCCAGATTCATCATACTGGCTGTATACCCATTACCACAAATTGCATTTGTACCCTGTGTCCACCACCCAATTACCCCCAACTTCCTTCTCCCTTCCCTTTTTCCCCCAACTCCATTTTGTAGCCCAAGGAATGTTCTCTCCATTTGCAAGTCCAGCATACTACTGTGGTCTTTCTTTCCTTCACTCTTTCTCTCTTAGTTCACACATATGAGTGAGTACATGTGGTATTTATCCCTCTGTGCTTTGTGTATTTCACTCAATGTAAGTTTCTCCAGGCTTATCCATGTTGTTGCAAATGGGAGAATTTCATTCTTTTTTATGGCAGAGTAGTATTCCATGATACACACACACACACACACACACACTCACACACACACACACACACACACACACACACACACACACACACACAACAGTTTCCTCATCTAGTCATCCATTGAAGCACATTTAGGTTCTTCCATGTCTTGGCTATTATAAACAGAGCTGTGATGAACATGGGAGTTCAGGTATCCCTCTGACATGATGATTTACATTCCTCTGGGTATATACCCAGAAATGTCATTGCTGGATAATATGGAAGATCTATCTGTAGTTGTTTGAGAAACCTCCATACTGTTTTCCATGGTGGTTGTACTAATTTACAGTCCCACCAACAGTGTAGGAGTGTTCCCTTCTCTCCACACCCTCACCAGCATTTGTTATTCACTGTCTTTTTGATTATAGCCAGTCTGACAGGGGTGAGGTGGTATCTCAATGTAGTTTTAATTTGCATTTCCCTGATGACTAGTGATGTTGAGCATTTTTTCATGTCCCTGTTGGTCGTTTGTACGTCATCGTTTGAAAAATGTCTATTCAGCTCATTTGCCCATTTTTTAATTGGGTTAATTGTTGTTCTACTGTATAATTGCTTGAGTTCCTTGTATATTATCAATATTAATCTGTTTTTGGATGCATAGTTAGCAAAAATTTTCTCCCACTCTGTAGGTTGTCATTTCACTCTGTTGATTGTTTCCTTTGCTGTGCAGAAGCCTTTTAGTTTGATATAGTCCCATTTGTTTATTTTTTTCTTTTGCTGCTTGTGCTTTCAGGCTCATGTTCATAAAGTCTATGTCCAGACCTAGTTGCTGAAGTGTTTCACCTATATTTTCCCTCAGTAATGCTATAGTTTCAGGTCTGATACTCAAGTCCTTAATCCATTTTGCATTGATTTTAGTGTAAGGTGAGAGGTGCATATCTGGTTTCATTCTTCTGCACATGGATAACCGGTTTTCCCAGCACCACTTGTTGAAGAGGCAATCTTTTCCCCAATGTAGATTTTTGTTGCCTTTGTCCAATATCAGATGGCTGTAAGCCTGAGGGGTGATTTCTGGGTTCTCAATTCTGCTCCACTGGTTTGACTGTCTATTTTTGTACTAGTACCATGCTGTTCTGGTTACAAAAGCTTTGTAGTATAATTTGAAGTCAGGTAGTGTTATGCCTATGGCTTTATTCTTTTTTTCTCAGGATTGCTTTGGCTATGTGGGGTCTTTTGTTGTTCCACATGAAGGGTAAGATTGTTTCTTTTTTTCCCCATTTCTGTAAAGAATGTCATTGATATTTTGATGAGGATTGCATTGAATCCGTAGATAGCTTTGGGTAGTATAGATATTTTCACAATGTTAATTCTTCCAATCCAAGAGTATGGAATATCTTTCTATCTTTTTTTGTCTTCTTCAACTTCTTTCAGAAGTGGTTTGTAGTTCTCATTGTAGAGGTCTTTCTCCTCCTTGGTTAAATTGATCCCTAGTTATTGTATTTTTTTCATGACAATTTTAAATGGGCTTACTTTCTTGATTTCTTTTTCTGTTAGTTCATTGTTTCAGTATATAAATGCAACTGAATTGGGGGCATTTATTTTGTATCCTGCAATGTTTTTGAAGTTCTTAAACAGCTCTAAGAGTTTTTTGATAGAGTCTTTAGGTTTTTCTACATATAGTATCATGTCATCTGCAAGTAGGGCAAGTTTGACTTCATCTTTTCCAATCTGTATTCCCTTTATTTCTTTCTCTTGCCTGATTGCTCTGGCTAGTACATCCAGTACTGTGTTAAATAGAAGTGGTGAGAGTGGGCATCCTTGTCTTATTCCTGTTCTTAAGGGAAAGACCCTCAAGTTTTTTGCCATTCAGAATGATACTGGTGGTGGACTTGTCATAAATGGTTTTTACTGTGTTGAGATATTTTCCTTTTATACCTAATTTTTTGAGAGTCTTTATCATGAAGAGATGTTGAATTTTGTCAAATGCTTTCCCAGCATCTGTTGAGATAATCATATGGTCTTTATCCTTGAGTTTCTTGATGTGATGTATCACCTTTATTGACTTTCATATGTTGAACTATCCGTACATCCCTGGGATGAATCCCACTTGATCATACTGTATAATTTTCTAATATGTTGCTGTATTTTGATTGCTAAATTTTGTTGAGGATATTTGCATATAGGTTCATCAAAGATATTGGCCTGTAATTTTCTTTTTTGTGTGTGTTTTTATCTGGTTTTAGTATCAGAGTTATGTTGGCCTCATAGAATGAGTTAGGGAGAGTAGCTTCTGTTTCAATTGTTTGGAATTGTTTGAGGAGAATTTGTATTAACTCCTCTTTAAAAGTTTGATAGAATTCAGCTGTAAAGCCATCCAGACCCAGACTTTTCTTTGTTGGAAGATTGCTAATTACCACTTCAATCTCCTTTCTTGTTATTGGTCTGTTCAGGTTTTCTATCTCTTCTTGGTTCCGTCTTGGTAGTTTGTATATGTCTAGAAACTTTTCCATGTCTTCCAGATTTTCATATTGTTGTCATACAGTTGTTTATAATAATCTCTAATGATTCGTTTTATTTCTGTAATACTGGTTGTAATGTCTCCCTCTTTATTTCTGATTTTTGTTATTTGGGTCTTCTCTCTCTTTTTTTTTTTTTGTTGTTAACTTAGCTAATGATTTGTCTATTTTATTTATCTTATCAAAAACCCAACTTTTTGTTTTGTTGATCTTTTCTATTGTTTTAAGGGTCTCTATTTCAGTTAGTTCTGCTCTGAACTTAATTATTTCTTTCTTTCTACTACTTTTAGGTTTGGATTGTTGTTGTTTTTCAAGTTCTTTGAGGTGTAGTGTTAGGTCATTTATTTGAAGTCTTTCCATTCTTTATGTAAGCATTTATTGCAATAAATCTGTCTCTAAGTACTGCTTTTGCAGAATCCCACAGATTTTGGTATGATGTATCTTTATTTTCATTAGTTTCAAGAAATTTTTTGATCTCCTGTTTAATTTCTTCTTGGACCCATTGGTCATTCAGGAGCCTATTATTTAGTTTCCATGGATTTGTATAGTTTCCAGAGTTCTGTTTATTATTAATTTCCAATTTTAGTCCATTGTGGTCTACAAAGATACTTGGAATGATTTCAGTTTTTTTAAATTTGCTGAGGCTAGATTTGTGACCTAATATGTGGTCTATCCTGGACAATGTTCCATGAGCTGATGAGAAGAAAGTATATTCTTTACTTTTGGGGTGAAATGTTCTGTATATATCTGCCAGGTCCAGTTGGTCTAATGTGTAGTTTAAATCCTGTGTCTCTTTGTTGATTTGTTGCCTGGAAGGTCTGTCCCAAACTGAGAGGGGTGTTCAGGTCACCCACTGTTAACATATTAGGGCCTATTTCTTTCTTTAGGTGTAAGAGTGTTTGCTTTATATATCTAGGTGCTTCAGTATTGGGTGCATACATATTTATGATTGCTATGTCTTCTAACTGGATAGATTCCTTTATCATTATAGAATGGCCTTCTGTGATCAAGTGGGATTCATCCCAGGGATGCAAGGATGGTTCAACATATGCAAATCAATAAATGTGATACACCACATCGACAAAACCAAGGATGAAAACCATGTGATTATCTCAATAGATGCAGAAAAAGCATTTGACAAAGTTCAACACCCTTCATGAATAAAAACTCTCAGCAAATGAGGTATAGAAGGAAATTATCTCAATTCACTAAAAGCCATTTATGACAAACCAATTGCCAATATCATCCTGAATGGGGTAAAGCTGAATGCTTTTCCCTTAAGAACAGGAACAAGACAAGGATGCCCACTCTCACCACTCCTATTTAATATAGTATTGGAAGTACTAGCCAGAGCAATCAAGCAAGAGAAAGAAATAATGGGCATCCAGATTGGAAAGGACAAAGTCAAACTTTCTCTGTTTGCAGATGACATGGTCTTATAGATTAAAAAAAACCTAAAGGCACTACCAAAAAACTCTCAGAGCGATTAACAATTTTAGTAATTTTGCAGGATACAAAATCAACACCCAAAAATCAGTAGCATTTTTATACTCTGGTAATGCACTTGTGAAAAAAAAAAAGAAATCAAGAAGGCAAGCCTACTTACAAGAATCAGCAAAAAAATAAAATACCTGGGAATCAATTTAACAAAGGAGGAAAAGATCTCTACAATGAGAACTGCAAAACTCTACTGAAGGAAATTAAAGTAGATAGGAAAAGATGTAAAGACATATCATGCTCTTGGGTGGGAAGAATTAACATTGTGAAAATGTCCATTCTACCCAAGCAATCTACAGATTCAAGGCAATCCCCATCAAAATACTAATGACATTCTTCACAGAAATAGAAAAAGCAGTCCAAACATTCATATGGAAGAACAAAAGACCCCAAATAGCCAAAGCAATCCTGAGGGAAAAAAAAAAAAAAGCTGGAGGCATAACAGTACCAATTTCAAATTATATTACAAAGCTATGTAACCCAAACAGCGTGGTACTGGCATAAAAACAGACACTTGGATCAATGGAACAGAACAGAAAACCTGGGAATCAACCACATACTTACAGCCAACTAATTTTTGACAAAGGCAACAAGAACATACACTGGGGAAAAGACTGCCTCTTTAATAAATGGTGCTGGGAATATTAGACATCCATATGCAGAAGAATGAAACTGGACCTATATCTCTGACCATATACCAAAATCTACTCAAAATGGAATAAATACTTAACTGTAACACCCCAAATCATTAAATTACTAAAGGAAAAATTGGGGAAACACTCCAGGATATAGGACTGGCAAAGGCTTTATGAATAAGACTCCCAAAGCACAAGCAACAAAATAAAAAATAAGCAAATGGGATTATATCAAACTAAAAAGCTTCTGCACAGCAAAGGAAACAATCAACAGAGCAGAAAGACAACCTATGGAATGGGAGAAAATATTTGCAAGCTATACATCTGGCAAGGGATTAATATCCAGAATATATAAAGAATTCAAACTACACTGTAGAAAAACAAATAAGCCAATTAAAAGAATAGGTTAAGGAGATGAATAGACATTTTTCAAAGGAAGAAATACAAATGGCCAACAGGTATATGAAAAAATGCTCAGCATCACTAATCATCAGAGAAATGCAAATCAAAACCACATTGAGATATCATCTCACCACAGTTAGACTGGCTATTATTAAAAAGACCGAATAACAAATGCTGGCAAGGATGCAGGGAAAACGGAACTCTTCTACACTGTTGGTGGGATTGCAAATTAGCACAGCCACTATGGAAAACAGTATGGAGTTTCTTCAAAAAATTGCAGATATAAATAATACAGCAATTCCACTACTGGGCATGTATCCAAAGGAATTGAAATCATCATGTCTAAGGGATATCTGCACTCCCATTTTTCATTACAACTCTATTTACAATAGCCAAAATATGGAACCAACGTAAGCATCCATTGAGGGATGACTGTATAAGAAAAATGCAGTATATATACATAGTACACTACTCAGCCATGAAAAAGAATTAAATTCTGCCATTTGCAGCAACTTGGTTGAGTCTGGAGAAAATTATGTTAAGTGAAATAAGCCAGAAAAGGAAAAAGAAATACCACATGTTCTCACTCATAACTGGGTGCTAAGAAAGAAGTAAAGAATGAAAGAATGAAAGAAAAACAAAAAGAAAGACAGACGGAAGGAAGGAAGGAAGGAAGGAAGGAAGGAAGGAAGGGGGGAGAGAGAGAGAGAGAGAGAGAAAGAAAGAAAGAAAGAAAGAAAGAAAGAAAGAAAGAAAGAAAGAAAGAAAGAAAGAAAGAAAGAAAGAAAGAAAGAAAGAAAGAAAGAAAGAAAGAAAGAAACAAGCAAGCACGCATAGGCCACAAAAATACGTTGAACTTTCAGAAGGAGAGGACAAACCTAAGGATGCTAGAGATGGTGGGAGGGATGGAGTGGGTAGGGGAAGTGATATGTTGGGTAAAGGGCACAAAGAAAAATCACAATTTTTAATAATGAATATGCTAATAAATAAAAAATAAAAATAAAAAAATTATAAATTTTAAAATGGTGGAATAAGTTTGGCACTTTCTTTTGTTCTTTTGGAAATCTTCTCAAAACTACAGGGAGAATTATACACCGGGAATATATATTTAACTTCAGCAAAACAGAGCACTATCTAAAACTCTAAACCACAAAACAGGAGGAAGGGCTGACAAAAGGAGTGAATATCAAGCAAGAGAATGGTGTCTTATTTTTGTTTCAATTGTATTTATTTGATTATTGCAAGTAAATAAATCGTACTTAATTTTATATATTGCCCATTGCAATTATTGCTTTATGAATTTTGTTTTATTTTTGGTACAATTTTCTGTTGAATCATTCATAATTTCCTACATGAATATTTTGCATAAACTGGGTAGTAATTCCAATACTATTTATACCTTAGTCTGTCTTTCTTCATTCTTCATTTATTTGAAAGGCTATATTTATTATTTACTCAATGTCCATATATTTGGTAGGTTATTTCTGGACTCATATTTGTTTATTATTGCATCAACAACAGTACTATTATATAGCATTATGAAGTATTTCAATTTTAGTAGGGCACACAACAACTCTCATTGTTTGTTTGCTTTTTAGTTATTCTGGCTATTGTTGCATATTTATTGTCCACATGAATTTTAGAATCAGTTTTCAAGTCCCATGAGGAATCTAGTTCTCATTTTTCTTGGAATTAAATTAACTTTATAGATTAATATGAAGAGTCTTTAAATTAGTGAGTTGTGCCATCTGTAATGATAGTCTATCCATTTATTTAGGACTTTTTAAAGCTATCAGTAAAGCTTTGCAGTTTTATCCATAACATTCTTGTATGTTCCTCATCAGGCTTACTCTTAGTTACTTTAGAATAATTTTTGCTATTGAGAATGCAATGCTTTTACATTGTATTTGCTAATTTATTATTGTTATTATTCAAGAAAACTTGACTTTTTGTGTGTGTTAATTTTGTATCTTTCCATTTTGACAGACTCTCTTACTGGGCTTCATAGCTGTGGATTAATTCTTTTGGCTTTTCATAGTTGACAATAAGAACACATGCAATTAACGAATTTTATAAGTTTTTTCCCAATATTTATATCCATCGTCACTGTTCCTTTTAGCAATAGCATTGGCTAGAATCTCCAGTATAATAATGAATAGTGGCAATTTTGTTAGAGATCCTCATTTTATTTCCTACTTTAATAAAATTTGTTCATTAAATAAATATTTAATACATGCTTGTAATGTGCCAGAGTATAATCAAGGGATAAAGGGCCTAGTGACAAAATGGCGGAAAAGACAAAGTCCTTGCTGTTGTGGAACTATTTGTAGTAGAGAAGACACAATGTACAAGGAAAGAAACTAATATGTTTAAAAATCAACCTAACTAGATAATGTCAAAGATTGTGAAGAAAGTAAAACATCAATGCGATGAGGAGAAATCTAACAGGGGTAGTATAACATTTGAAAATGTAGCTAGATAAGCTTTCTTCATTAAATGACGTTGGCGCTTCTACTTGAACTGTGAGAAGGACTGTGCCTTGCTAAAATCACAGGCATGACAGTTTCAGATGGCAAAAGTAAGTGTCAGGAAACTAACAGGCTTGTACATTCTAGGGGGAAGGAGCGGAAGAACAAGTAACATTAGGTGTTTAATGATCATTTTTGTTTCTTTCATAGTTGTTAATCTATTTAGATCCTCTAGTATTGTTAATTCATACCTACCTACACTTGCTTGCCTTGGTTTTCAAATGTACTGGTCTAAGTTGACATAGTCTATTCTAACATTTTAAATGTACTCTGTGTCTATATTTATTTCCCCTTTTCTGTTCCTAATATTGTCTTCTTTCCCTCCCCTCTTAGGTTTAGCCATATTCGCTAAGATTTTTATTTTATTTTACAGAGTTTTTCATTATCTTCTCACAATTTAAATAATTTTAAAATATTTTACAATTTCTCTAAGTTTTTTATGTTTACTGGAAGAACTGGTCCAAATTAATAATTTCACTACTTTCAGAAGCAAAAGTCCTAAATCATTTTTGAAAGGCTACAGCCTTCTAATCTCTTTCAGTGATTTCTGATGTAATTTGAGGAATGTGTGCATGCAATAATATTATAAAATAAATCAACTATTTGGTAATAAACAGGTGGGATTAACATGTGGGTTTATTTTTTAAGTTTATATTCATTTGTTCATTTAAAAACACTTACTTATGAAAAGTCTGTTATATATTAGGAATTACACCTTTGGGAACATTTAAAGATAAGAAGTTCATGGCCCCTCTTCTCAAGGTGTTCAGAAATGAGAGACCTAATATTAAAGAGGTGTGATGTAAATCTTGTATAGAACTAAGATTTCAATAGAATTACAAGGATCTCAGATGGAAGAAAAACCTTTTTAGTGTCACTTCTCCCTAAAAGGATTTTGTGTTCATGTAATAGTCTTATTCTTTTAGTCCTCTTCCTTTGTTGATACTGCTTTAGAATTCTCAACTATAGTCCTCATTTTAATCTTTCATAAGGTTTAGTTCCCTCTGATGTAGAACCAGAGATAACTTTCTCCTGAACTGTTATGTGAACTAGGTATTTCAGTGTCTTCAAATCATCATATCTTAATCTGTATGAAAGTTAAGGAAATGGCAAGGAAAATGACAAGACACGGGGCCACACAAACAATCGTAGATTCCCCTTAAACCTCCCTTGCAAATAATTCAGTCAGTTACTGTGAGAAAATGTGAAATAGGGAGAAGAATGGAGCCTGTAATGTAACACTGGGACAAAAAAAAAAATTTTATGAAATCAGTTTTCAAGTTAGACTTTGACCGTGGTGCTGTGTGATCACAAGGCATAACAGACAACGTGAGAGCTATAGAATTCTAGTCTTTTATTTGTATTTTATCTAAGGCCCAAGAAGTCATTACTACTACAGGGGATGCTCAGTTCTGAGTCACCACACGTATAAATTAATACAATATAATGTGATTATTTTTTAAATTATGTATTTTTTCAAATATTAAATGAAAGTGAAAGAAAGTTCTTTCTGGTAAGATTAGAAGATACTTTCACAGAGGAAAAAGCATTTCAGTTGGTACATGAAGAATGAATTAATCTTATGTGGGAAGAAACTAGAAGAGTATGCTAGAAAGCAGCAACAGTAGGAATACAGTAGTTCCCCCTGAATCACAGGGAGTACATTTCAAGACCCCATGCATGCCTGAAACCATGGATGGTGCCAAATCGAATTACTGCCAATCAGAACACTTTTCTGTTCACGTCTTCCACCCACAAATTTGATGCCTTTCCATCTTCACTAAGCACTTAGCATGTACTGTGTCCATAACTCTTGCAGTTTGAGGTGTGACAGCAAAACTGGCATGAATTTCTTTTTCCTTCTTCACAATTCTACAGAGAGAAGTTCTTACCATAGATCTTAGCAACCTCAGAATATATATTTTTTTCTTCCCTTAAGTCAAGAATTTTCACCTTTTCACCTAAGGAAGCACTTTATGGCTTCTCTTTGGAATATCCAAATTGTCAGCATCACTACTCTTGCTCTTTGGGTCCATTATTAAGGAAAATAAGGGTTACTTGAACATTAGCACTGTGATACTGTGACAGTGGATCTGATAACCTAGATGGCTGCAAAGTGACTAAGGGACAGGGAGTGTTGACAGCATGGATGTGCTAGACAAAGGGATGATTCATGTCCCAGGCAGGACACTACTCAGAATGGCATGCAATTTAAAACTTATTGTTTTTCTCTGGAATTTTCCATTTGATATTTTTGGGCCATGGTTGACCAGGGTTAACTGAAAATATGGAAAGTGAAACCACAGATAAAGGGGGACTATTGTAAAAGCATAGAGGTCCAATTGAGCATGTTGACTTGTGGGAATTGAATGTTGAGAGATGGAGCTAATAAGATCAATTGAATTCATATCACTGAAGTTCATGTCTCTTGCTATAAAGGTTGAACCTTTTACTCAATAAAAGGGATAAGTCCCCCGTTCCCACCATCCCATAGTATGACACTTTGTGAGTCAATTATAATAAATAATGACTGGAGGAGGTTGCTTAGGAGTTTGTGGGAATTCTTCAAGAAATATCAGTGGGGATAGAGATGAGAAAAAGGATTGACAGATGTTTACAAGTTAGAATTGATGATTTATTTTTAAATATAGAAGACAGTTATTTGTTCATAGTTATTTGTTCATACTTTCGAGTAGTACCTAAGTTAACTTAGTTGACATCAAGGCATTCTAAAAACAAGAGCATGAAGAGATTATTTTGTCAAGCATGAAGAGATAACAAATGAGTACATAAAAAGTAGAACTAAAAATATTAGCATTAGCTTTTGAAATCACCAACTAAAATGATGTAGTATGTTGAAATTTAGTCTGAGTTTCATAAATGCCAAGACAGAAAACAAAATTTTTAATGAAATGCTTTTTAAATAAGGATAGAATGAAAAGTACCTGTAGGACTGATCCCCGGATATAGATTTAAGACTGGTTTTAGCTTGGCTATATCAATTTTACCTGGGGAGCATTTTAAGATACACATTCTGGAGGTCCATTCCCTGCACCACTGCCACCAGGGAGTCTGCACTCTAATTTTTTCTTGTAACAGTGAAGAGTTTTGTTTGTTTCTTAAGTATGAAGAATTAATATTAAATCTATTCCTCAAAAAAAATTATTCTGATATCCAATCTGTAATAGCTCCCCACCCCAATAAACACTAATGAATAGGACTTTGCCTCTTTTTCAACCACTTTTGAAGGATTATCAACCTGAGATATAACATTTTGAAGAATGGAAGTAAGTACAAAATCTAATAAATCATCTATCTTGAAGAAATATCAACCAGTATTTCCCCAGATGAGTGTTTTACCTCATTTTAAAGATTTTCCCAAGAGAAGGCTAAATTGCAGTATAAATGATCATCTATTTAACTATTTAATGAGCTTTAGCAGGAGGTAGTATTTTAAGATGTTTAGGTTTATCAAAGACATTAAACAGTAAGGATATTTATTTGGTAAGTAATAGGAAGTTGATGATGGTGTATAATACTCAGGGGGACCTCACTCATACATGTCTAAAAAGCTTAGAGGTTTTTGTAACTCTTTTGTTCTTCCTGCTTTTATGACCCTGCTACCGTAATTAAGATGCCATACAATTGCACTTTGTTTATTATCTTTGTATTTTATTCTCTCTGGTTTATACCATAATATTTTTACCTTGTTTATCCAAATTAAGACAGATGCTCAATATTCTTTAACCTTATGAGTAGTTTTGGACTATTTTTCCAAATTGATCAAAATAATCAATTTTTGGTTTTGAAGAATGTTTATATATATGTATGTTTGAGTATAAAAGTGTATTTTATATTTTTAGATTTGTCCACTTATTGTGAATTAAGTCTATGTACTTTTTAAATTACATATATTTGAAAGTGATTTTAGCTTTTCTAGATTATTCATTTTAAATAGAAATGATGACATTAAGCAGCGTGTGGTACTCAGCAATTAGCAGCTCAGAAGAGCAACTAAAAGAAGTTAAAGAACTGTCCCAGTTGTGTGCTTTATTCTTTAAAAATCTTCCAATATTGTATTAATTTCTTCAGGACAAAAAAAGTAAAAAACAACAAAAATGAAATCTTTTGTTACTCTTCATGCTTCCAACTGAGATGTCATTGAAATTTAAAAACATAACAGCTTTCCACTAGTGTCAGATAGATAACTTATACCAGATCAATAATTCAACAATGTCTAAATTTGGGAAAGTCACCTTTCCATTCCTTGTTTAAATCATCATTTATTATTATTAGTTATTTCTATTTCCATTATTTCGTGATTAAGTGTCCTTCTCAGAAACTCTCATATATATTTTTTCTAAGATCTGCAATTACAACTCTCATCTTTTACAACTTTCTCTGCATGTATCCTAAGTACTGTAAGTATGATAATGTAAAACTATGATAATGACAGTATTGAAACAAAAATGGGTATGATGAGGAATTTGAGTGCAATCAGAATACCAATTACAGCACACTCTCATATACACTCAATTAGGCAGGGAACAGGAATATTTTTAGACTTTTCTTTCACCGAGAAGATATGACATCCAGGCAGAAGGAAAAGGACAACTTCATTTTAAGTACATGCTTAAATATCTCATAATGACGATCACAAGGGACTAGAAGTTACCTTGATAGAGTTTGCCCTTTTTGTGGCAAGTATGTACAGCTTTCTAAGGAGAAAAATTCATGTAATTCTATAGCTAATGATAATTTACGTTTATAAATATTTAGAATGTTTTCATTTTAACTAAAAAAGAAACATGTGCATTCTCTTTAATAATGTAACCTATCACCCCATTCACATACATAGATTTAAATAATGTTTTTCAGTGTAATAAGTAGTGTTCAACCTAAAGTCAAACTTAATGAGAGGATAGGATGTATTTTTAGATTATCTTAGAAAAATAACTGCAATATTTTGGTGATACCAATAAGCACAATGAGAACAATTTGTACCATTTCATCGAACTTTACCACAAAACTTTCTAATAATATGTTGATTTCTAGCTTTAACATTGCTTGACTTTATTTTCTTTTTATGCATAGGTAGAATTTTTTGAATTTTATCTCTCTTTAACTATGGTGTATATTTTCCTGTCTACTGCAGTGTTCATCATGATCGCAAATTTAGAAATACCTCCTGGACTTTCATCTAGTACTATTACCTAGGTAGTAGAAACAGTTGGCCCAGTATAAAGAAAACATCAATTCTTGACGATATTTTCAAAAGTAAATAGTATAAATAAAGGGAAAACTTTTTAATAAGATTTTTTAAATAATAAATTTCTATGCTTTCATTACTGGTCTCTGATTTGTGATTAAAGCCCCAAAACTGAGAACAAAAGGGACTGCATACCCACATTCTAAATTACAAGAATTCATCGGACTAGTAGCTTTCTGTAGAATTTAATTGACATCTCCTATCTTCTAAATTAGTATCATCCAATGAAATATAATGTAAGTCTAGGGGAGGGAAAGTATCTTTTTCTGTACCCTGCCTAGGTTACCCTATAACAAGTGACAGATTAACAACAGAGAACCATACACATTCACTTAATATGATATCAAGAAATGAAGACTGGAGGAAATGGTTGAAGTTTATTTTTTATTAGTTTTGATGAAGAGTGGATAGTAATGAAGAAATATGATTGAACAAACAGTATGGTCTAATGGTAATAAACTGCGGAAAACTTAGCAAGGCTTGCTTGCTCAGATTCTTCTCCATGACCCCTCATCTTCAGAGATAATGATGTTTCTTTCCTTTGGGTTTAGGGAGATGACTCTCATATGAGGGTCTTAGACCTGCTTCAGGAAAAGGTCAGAAAATCCTTCCTAGGCTTTTGTGACCTGCTTCAAAAGAAAAGGGTGGGGGGGAAGGTAAGAACAATCTCTCTGCTTCTGCTGTTTTCTCAAATGCCAAAGTACCATATATTGGGGTACTGTGTACTGAATACCATTACAAGCCACAGATATAATTCTAAAATTTCTCATAACCACATTAGTAAAGAGAAAAAGAAACAGGTGGAATTAATTTTGGTAATAGTATCTAAAACAATATATTCAAAATATTTTCAACACATAATAAATATAAAAAACAGTAGCTTACATTTTTTTATTATTATTCTGTCTTTGAAATTGGATGTATGTTTTACACTTAAGGCACATATAAATTATGACCAATCAGCTTTCAAGGGCTCAATAGCCACTTATGGCTACTAGCTACCAAAATAGTTCAGGATTTTGGAAAGAAGAAGTGCTCTTTTAGATGAGTAGTATTAATGTTGAAAGTCTGTAATAAGGCTATGGAAAGTAGCACTAACTCTGAACATTGTGGGAGCCAGTGATCTTGCCAATCTTCCTCTGGCCACATAAGGAAGATATAAAGGCTTTTTGTTTCCTGAACCAACATCTGGGGAATATCTGGGCTACATGCTAATCTCCTTCTATTACCCAAGCAGGGGGAAAAAATAAATAGAGAGAGCTGGTACAGAGGAAGACTGCCATGAAATGAATTGGCCAGACCACTCTCCCTTGAAATCCTCATTCTCACAGGTGACTACAAGCTTAAGAACTGGCCCTAGAAAGCAGATCATATTGGGGTCACTAGAGTAGTGGAAGAAAGAGGTTCACATATTAGAAGAATGTGTCAGGATGATTCCAGCAGCCAAGAGTTGGCCAGAAAATTTGGCCAAACATTCCAACGTACTGTGGAGACATAAGGAGCTGTTCTGAGGCCCTTGTTGATGGAACAGGATGAAGCCACCACCTGCCACCAGGAATCCCATAGACAATGAGCCAAACATGAAGAAAAAAATTTATCCTAAGCAGGTAAAAGGATATCTGCCTATACTCTCTTGCTCTTCCATCCCCTATTGGAGGATCCAGTTTTGTGGAAGAGAAGAAACAGAGACAGACCAAAAACAAGTCCTCATCTCACCCTGCAAGTCAGCAGAGTCAAGGCTCTGTCATATACTGGGAGGATGAATAAGTTTGAATCAGGATTGAGTCTGAATGTAAAATAAGATTGTTTGAAAACTAAGATCACGTCAAGTTTCAGAAGCCAACCCATGTCATTAAAGGAGGTAAAAACCCCTAGAGAAAGGACAGTTTGGTAGAGAAAAATTGAGAGCATGACTGGGGGGAAAAATAAAGCTATTTCATGTTTATATCCCAATGTTCTCATTAAATTAGTTAAATATATGCCACTTTTCAACAAAATATTGTGGATTAAATGTTTAAAATACCACATGAGCACAAAAGTTGGAGATGAGACATGGAGTTTGGAGAGGAGTATTGAGAGAAAACCTTAACTAGATATGTAAAGACAGATTGTGTATTGCCTCAAATACCGGGAAAAGGAGAATAGACTTTTTCTTATAGACAAGGAGTGACCAAAGTTTCTGATCAGGAAAGTGACAAGATTAGATCCTTTAGAAAGATTAAAATTTTGGAGTTATTATGAAGTTTAAATTAGAGTAGAAGAAATAGGAGAAGCAGAAAGATCAATTATCCAGTAGTTACAGCAAGCAAGAGGAGATAGATCATTGCAAGAATGAATGGAAAGGAAAAAGCAGTTTTGAAAAACATTTGAGAAGCATTTCTAATAGGGAATTTTTAAGACATGATGACTGCTTGTGGTAGTACTGTCACGGGAGAGAAAGGAGATAAAAAGAGCTCTCTGGACTCCGGTTAATGGGTGTGGCAGGCATGATGAATGCCTGAAGCAGAAGGGAAGACCAGTGATGTGGCAGCACAAGACCATGCAGTCTGAGAAGCTTCAGGGGCATTCAAGAGCACAGGTCCATAAACCAAGCATTGGAACTAAAAATTGGAAACTCAGGAGAAATGTCGGCAATAGCAATAATAACTCTGGAGTCAATACTATATAGTGAGAGTTGAAACTACACAATGGATAAGATCTCCCTGGAGGAGACTACAAAAGAGCAGTCCCAGCAGGGAAAGCTAGAGTCACTGAGGCCAAAGGAAGGGAGAACATAACAAAGAATGCCATCAATAGTCTCAAAGCGTGAAAAGACACAGAAGGACAAATTCAGGAACACGCCATTCATTTTGGCAAATAGGAAGTTATTTATGGCCTAATGAAAAAGTTTCAAAGATATTACAACAATCAAAAGATAATGGAAAAGATTAGGTGGTGACTGGAATAGGAGGTAGTGGTGATAGAGAAATTCAAGGAACTGTAACAGTCCTGAGCTACATTCAAAGGAGAACTTGTGAAGCTTCATAGGAAATTGATCAGAGTACTAATAAAAACTATGAGTTCTAGAATAAAGATTGCTAGAGATAATCTTGCCTAGAAGCTAGACTGCACAACCTTTTGTTACTCTTTCCAAGGCAGTGGTAATTTTATCACATAATCAGGCAAGCTTTATTATTACAAACTTGCTACATTAAAAAAAAAAAAAAGAATGTCAGATTGCATCATGATCTGCAGGTATCAGAAATCCCCAGAATAATCTTAACATATTCTAGAATCACTATATACATAAGAAAAAAGTGCTTTACTTTAAGTATATTTCAACAAATTAAATATTTTCCCTTTTATTAACCCTAAATAATTATTACATACTCACTAAATGTCAGACCCTAAAACCAAAGTAAAGAAATATAATGACAGAATTTAAGCAAATCAAAATTGCTTTTCCCTGTGTTAGAACAATTTGAAAGAGATAATTCATGGATTTGTTTAACCCTTTACATTTTGCTTGATTTTAAAATGTCAGCTTGAGTATTCACTTCACATGATCATACATTTTAACTTTTGTTTCTAAAAGGAAATATTTTATAAATACGTTTAAAATTATTAGAGATTTTAATAGGTTTATATTTGTATGGATTGAATTATGTCCCCCCAAAACTCAATGAAGCTTGAATTGTGTCCCTCAAGTTTTATGTACCAGAAACTTCGCCCCCACCGTGACTGTTAAGAGGGTGGGAAATCCTGTTATGGTAATGGAAAGGTGGAGCCTTAAAGAGGTGATTGGATTGTAGGACCATGCTGTAGTGAATGGATTAAAAGTGGTGGTCAGGGGTGTGGTGCTGAGGGCTTTGAAAGAAGAGGAGAGTCTCTCTCTCTCTTTCTCAGACAGACTTTGGACTCCCCAGCCTCAGAAACTGCAAGCAATACATGTTGTTTTTCTTTATAAATCACCCAGTCTCAGGTATTCTGTTATAGCAACACAAAATGGACTAATAAAATATTCTTTATAATTTCCACATAAGAGAGCTTACCTTTCTGAAGAGTAATATGAATATAAATAAAAACCTAAGTTATGTTTTTAATGTTTACTTCTGAAAAGTTAGAAAAATAACTGATGGTTTTATCTACTTAAGATACACCTGCTTTTGTATTAACCATGACCATCCTTCTAAAACAATCCTAAGGCAGAATACAAATGGGAAGAATCACTTCAAAGAAAGAAACTTTATCACAAATTCGATCCCATTTTTAAAGTCTTTTCCTTCTTATACCATTTCAGGTTATAATCTCATAGGCACCTGTCTTAGTATTTCTTTGTAAAGAGATTTTATAATGTGGAACTTCTCAAAGTGTAAAAAAAATTAGACCAAAGTCCAGTTCACCAGTAAATGTGATACTTAAAGCTAAAAGATAACAGTGCACAAAAAAATGGGTAATTGCCATCTGTCTCATAAAAACACAGGAGCCTACGCAATGCCAACCAATATGTTCTGTCAAAGAAGTGACTTAAAATATGTTCTTCTAACACTAAAATGGCAATAAGCAATTTGAAGGAAAATGTATACTTGACCAAATTGTCCCCCACAGCTCATAAACACCTCTGTTTGTGCCTTTGGACTTTATCAGGGCTGTGGGAGACATTTATTGACTTTTACTTGATCTCCTATTGCCAAAACACACCAAGGTTAACACAGTTACTCGACACCTTTGATGCAGCCAGGAAAATGTTTGACTGAAAAATGTGTGCAATTTAACAAAGCAAGCAGCAGCTGCCTACAGGAAGTTCCACAACCACAATCATTTCAAAATGTCACAGTTAACCCAGTGCCATGACAGCTCTGCTCTGTGAGCACACCTCAATACTGTCTGTTAGAAAGAGGCAGGTCAGCTTTTAAATAGAGGTTTATTTTCACTCCTGAGTTATCCCTGAAACTTGGATCATTTTATTTTGAAAGTCTTGTAATAAAATGTTTTGAAAAGCTAACACATACTTCTGAATTTTTGCATCAGATATCTAAATAATTTGGAATTTTTTCTAATGCTCTAGAATAATTCATACAGCACTCTCTACCTGACCTAAAAGGAATATGCCTTAGCCCAATTCAAAACATAAAGCAGAATACACACTAGAAGGCCTGTTAACATGGATCATTTGCTTACAATATTCAGTCTCTGCCAATCTTCAGCAAGTGACTCAGTAATTACAACATAAACACACCAGCTTTCCCACTGCTAATTAAGAAATCACAAAAAGGTTTGGTAAATTAATAACTTTAGAGGGAGCATAGTTCAGAAAGCAGAAGCATCAAAAGAAACTCAGAAACTAAGAATTTGAAACCTTTGTTACCATTGACTTAATAAATGATTGGGTAAATCAACCTAAATTGCACTTCCAGGCAACATCTATAACTAAAGATGATATCATGCTCCAATATTTTCACAACACTGTTAAATGTGCTATTTTTGTTGCTATAGGCAAAACATTAGTGAACAATTCAGCCTACCAGTAATTAAAGTTTATTTAAGTACTAAATGACCTTATGCCAGCCAACGAGGTAGTTTTCTTCTATTCATGCTTATTTGTTTCTATTCCACATTATAAGCAGTATAACTTGCTGTTTGAATCACTTTCATTTAGTTTGATTGCCTGAATTCTGCTGAAGAAATTTTAGACTTTTTTTCTTAATTTATAAATTCTTTGGGTTAATGAAAGAAAACTGGTAAAATTGGTAGGCATTATAATCACGTCTTTCCTCACTCCCCATTAAAGCTTGACTTTGCAACGAAGACCAATTTCTAAAACAAATATTATCTTTGTATAATGCATAACCTAATCCAACATATGCTAATTCCAACAAATATTGATAGAGATCCCTTTACCAGTTTTAGATGAAAGCTGCTTCTACAAAGCCATTTTCTCTATTTGTTGATGCACTAAATAAAAAAAATTAAAAAAACACTAAAGTTCATTTCTAATGGACTTTTTGAAAACCCTTACGTGGTGCACTAGCACACCTCCTTAATAAATTTGGTCAAGTTTAAATCAAGCAAAAATAACATGGTCTGTTAAAACATCAAAAGGTAGCTAACGTAGGGGAAGTATTACTTAGTGGATTCATGGTATTAATCTGTTTTTGTTGCTTATAACAAAATACCTGGAACTAGGTATTTTGTAAGGAAAAGAAATTTATTGCTTACAGTTTCAGAGGCTGGGAAGTCCACAGTCCAAGGAGCACTTATGGTTAGGGTCTTCTTTGGTGGTGGCTTTATAGCAATGCAGAAGTTTCACATGGTAGAAAATGGCAGAGCAGAAAGAGAGAGAGAGTTCCTCATGCACTCTCCTTTTAAAACCCTCAGAACCACACCCCTGCCAACCATTATTAATCCATTCACTATGGCATGGTCCTACAATCTAATCACCTCTTCAAAGCCCCATCTTTCAATTATTATAACAAGATTTCCCACCCCCAACAGTTACCATGCGGATTAAACTTCATTGAGGTTGGGGGGAAAGGGAAGATATCCAATCTAGAGCACTCAAGTAAATAGAATGATATGAGCAAATTAAATATTTAATTTTAGACCTTAATGTGATGTAATACACTGGTGACAAATGTTAATTGACTTTTAGCTGACTTTCTATTAGTCAACTACACAGTAAGAAATCAAAAACCAAAAACGTGGTATTTTTTTCATGTCTTTTTGTCCAAGTGCTCATATTTAATCCTTTTATATTTACATAAACTGATTTCCCCTGTAATTTATTTTGTAGTACTAAAAAGAGCATTATAAAAATAAAATAAAATATAAATAAAAAGAGTATTTTTAAAGTGAGCCAAAATGCATCATGATATATGATATATTAGAACACTTTTTTAAAGTCCCTTCTCAGCTAGATTTTTTAAAAAATAGATAATATACTTCCTATACAACAATACATACTGAATTTGTCCATCAATTGTTTAACTTTTCCATGTGGCACTTCTATACAATATATAAGTGAATTCCAGGTTAAGATTGTAAAATAAAGTAAGACTGAAAAGTTCATATCCCTGTTGCCTAATGAGAGAAATATATGATAAATAAATGAATAAGCAATAAAAAATTATCAACAAAAATTCTTCATAAGTATGAGATAAAACAAAGGCCAAAAGAGAACAACCAGGTATGACTTGAAGCAGGTTACACAGCATGGCTTTTAGTCCTCTTTCCTCATATGTAGTGACAAGGAAAGAAAGTTTGTCTTGGTAATGGTCTCAGGATTTGTATTAGTATCTTTCAATATGAGAATCATACTAAGGCAATGATTAAGTATCCAGGTAAAGGTCAGAGGAAATCTCAAAAGTAAAAACCCCTAAATATCAAGATAAGACCACCTCATGGACACAGGTCAGTAGAAAGTGTTACCAAGAGTTACCATCTTCCAGGGTGCTATATTAAAATGGAGAAGTCATCAAAGCTGTAGAAGTGGAATATCTCCCTGGTAAAGGACAGTTAATGGGATATCAGAAGAGAGAAGAATATGTCTCCTACCTAGATCTGTCCCAGTTTCAGCTAAACTATTCCCTTCCTCACCTTCGTAGTCTGAGGCCTTGGAAGAGTACATTAAAAGCATTCAGTCCGAGAGAAAAACAAACTAGTTCCAAATGAAAGAGAAAGTTGATTTTTGAAGTCTTACATGGCAGAAAATGGCAGAGCAGACATGCTGAATAACAAACCCATGATCTGAGGAATTACAAAAGACATTTATTTTGTCACTTGTGGATCTGTGAAATGGCTGTGATTCTCCTGGTCTCAGCTAGAAGAGTATTGGATTGATTCAAAGATGAGGAATGGATTTACTTCTGCTCCAGATATGTCTCATTCTGGAACTGGCAGTTACCCAGAGCATGCTCTTCTCATGGCAGAAGGTTGAAGTCCAGGAGGACAAGCCATCATGCAAGCACATGACATTTGTTCATGACATCTTTGCTCACACTCCATTGGTCATGGAAAGTGAAGTCCAAAATTAAAGTCATATGGTGATGTCCAAAATCAATAAGACAGAGCTTTGCGCAGTGGCAGTATCGTAGCCAATGAGGTTTATGTGAACCGTGATTATTCCTAATTGAAACTTTCCCCAGAAACAGTAAGTCAGGAAATTATATTCCTCTCATGGAGTCAGGGAGAGAGTGAACATTTGCTGAAATGTCAGAAGGATATCAGGTATCAAAGAGATTCATTCACACTATATCAGAACAACAAGATCTGAATGGAGTTATTTAAATTCATTATGAGCAAGATGAAAAGAAGTCGTGTAAAAGCTGTACAAATATAGTACATAAAAAATAATTTTAGTAGAACACATAACCCGAGAAGCACTGGCTGACTTCCTGCCAATGTTTTGCAGTATAAAAGACCTTAATCAAGAAATTCAATTAAGTTTTTAAAGATGAGAGGAAATATGATAGCTCAAAGATGAGATAACAACAGAATTCAAAGCAAGGGGCTATGTCGGAGCTAAGAAAATAAATTGAGAACCAAAATACACAATTTCAGATACAATAAACAAACTATCAGGAATCAGAACAGACATGGCTAAAAATCAAATAAAATTAATGTTGTATAAAAGACTTGTGGTAATCAAAATGAACAGAGAGAGAGAGGCAATAATATTAAAACAACCAGAGCGATAATGATGGATATGAAGGATGGGTGAGGAAGAAGTAGCATAAAGATAATTTGTGTTTCTTAAGTAGAGACTCCAAACAAACAAATGAACAAACAAACAGAAAGAATAGTAAAGCATTCATAGGTCTAATGCAGAAAAGGTGACACTGAAGTATAGAAAGAACTGAACCTGCAGACTGAAAAAAAATATAGTTTATTTGGAAAATTTGGTTTAGAGTGACTTAGAGAGAAATAAATTATAATTAAATTATTTAAATTTAAGAATAAAGAAAGAATTCTTTCATCACTCAATTTTTTTAAAAAAAGAAGTCAGTAAGAGAGGCAAAAATTAGGTCAGCTTCAAATTTTTTTCATGATATTCAATGCCAGTAAAACTTGAAGCACTGTTTACAAAGCGAGAGAGAAAGAGTTATCGAAGAAAGCATAGTGTGTTTGTTTTGTTTTCTTTTTTTGCAACTAGCCAGTAAGGGGATCCAAATCCATCACCTTAGTGTTTCAAGGCTTTAACCAACTGAGCTAGTTGGCCAGCCAAAGAAAGTATAGTGTTAATGTGTTAAATAAAATTCATGGGAGACCGTGGTTTTGAGCCCTGAGCTCCTGCATTGGGACCAACAGGCCAAACAGAACCAGAATGGAATCTGTCATGCTAGGAGTCACATAATTGAACTGAACTTAAAAACCAGTCAGTTTTCCAAAAAAAAGAGATTCGCAGGAACCAATCTAAAGGGATCCAGTCAACCTGAGCCAACATAATAAGGAAGACCCCTCTGCTTTAATCCTATAAGGAAAGTAACCTGAAGTAACTTGATGGTAACCAATCACTTTTTTCATTATACTGTTTCTCTGTTCCTGCTACCTTACAAAAATCTATTGTTCTGCCATGCTTGGGGAAGTGACTTTCTATGAGAGTACTTCAAAAGTTAATGGAAATATTCATATTATTGTATAATTACATTTTTCCACAAACTTTTTGAAGTATCTTATTTCACAGATAGGATGCTGCCTGATTCATGAATCACTCTTAAAAGCCAATTCAATCTTTAAACTCAATTTGTTGAAATTTTGTTCTTTGACCATATCTAGTTACCATTTAATTATAACATTGGGGAGCCTATATTCTCTCCATTGACTTAGACACTATAACGCCCATGAGCCCTCCTTGATAAAAACTGTACTCAACAATGACAAGCAGCCAACCTAAAGTTGACTTAAATAAAGAGGTCAAGAATAGAGAAGCTATGGGAAAGGAAATGGTGGAAAGCAACGGATCCATTTACCTGTAGAACTAACACCGTAAAAACAGGGAATAATGGTACAGAAAAGAACGTAAATATTATGAATTTTTTCAAAATAAAAAATGTAGAAAGACAAAAAGAAAGTAAGCAATGCTAATTGCCTCCAAATTAGAGTATTACTCTCTAAAATTCAAGCATTTAATTAGAAGAAAATATGACTCTAAACTATTTTCATAATTTTTCTAAGTTTTAAAGTATGTTTTAAGAACTAAAATTTTTTGTGGTGTATTTTTTGTCTGAAATCTAGCTTCCCTTCAAATTCTTTAATTTTTCTTTTCTCCAAATAAATTGAAGAAAAAATAAGGTTTAATAAGATATATATCAACTTTAATAACATGAATATCATAGTTCTAAATTGTTTGCCTACATACCTAAGTCCCTTGTTCTGTAATTAAGCTCTATTCTCATGTCAGTTTTGTCCTCAGATTGGCTTCATTCATGGTCACAAGATGGCAGCTGGCAGCAACCGGGGCTTAATCCAGACTTCTGGATATGGTTGTATTCATTTTGCACTGCATAATTGTTAGGGGCACTATTCACAATGTAGCCAGTTTATGCAGATTACAAGACGGTGGGCCTAGACTAGGCATTTCTTCATTCACATCCAAATATGGGGAAATTGTATTTGTTTCCCATACCTAAAGAATGCAAGTGCTGAAGTTCATGTTAATTGGGCCATCTTTTAATGAAGCCCTCTAGTCAGAAAACAATTTGCACTTTTCTGCTTAATCTTGAATCACAGGACCATCAATGAATTAATTGCTATGTCAAGATGCATGGGATTACCAACCGGGGTTGAATTAATTTTGCCCAAATTGCATAGTTGCTACATGCTGGGAATAGACAGAAGTCTTTACAGTGGAAAAGAAGTAAAATACATGTTTAGAAAACAATCAGAATTCCAAGGAGTTTCCAGGTAGGTTTAATGTCTAGTAAATGAAATGTGTTGTTTCTTTTCTAAATTGAAGTTATAATTTGTGACTAAAATATCTGAAAATCAAATGTAGTAGTCATTCTGTAGAGTATATTTTCTGAGGTTTATAGGTGCTTAATAGAAAGAAAAATGTTCACAAACAGTCTAAGAATCAATCAACACACATTAATTTATCACTAAAGACATTGTGAATGCAGAACCCTAAAAGTATTGACTCATTGTAAATAATGCCCCAAGAGGGCTGGTGCTTTTGAAGCTGAGTTTTAAAGCTTATTTCAGAGATACAGTCTTACACACAGTACAACTAGTTGTATGGACAGGAGGTATTTTCTAACACAAATGTAAGAATGACAAACCCTATGAATAAAGTCTGGATGAAAAACTATAGCCAGCTTATATGAAGGTTGAGTGTGGAACAAATAGCAACAAACAAAATCTACATTTAAAAATAAGAGAAATTAGCATGACAGCTTTTCAAGCAGCAGCATACACACCCTCAGCAGGACGGAAGGCGAGGCTTCTAAACTACAATGAGAAATGTTGGATATGTGGCAGGGCAAGTGGACAAATGCACCATTCCTTTTGGAAATACAACTGTTTCAGAGCTGGGAAAGGATGTATTAGATGACTACCATTCTTCCACTAGAAATGAAGCTATTGAAACCATATAGTTTTCTGGAGTCTTTGAGAAGGAAAGCAGATAGACTGGATGCAAAAAATCTCAAATTATTACAGGACCTACAATTCTTCAATTTAAAATAGATGAAAAAATTAAACAAAGCAAAGAACATTTAAAAAAAAAACTCAATAAAAAGGCATTGTTATTATCATGTTAAGAATGACATTTAAAATTTTCTGCCCAAAGCTGCACTAGCAGTTGATAAATGACTCGTCTTACAAGAACAGAAATCTTTTACCCAGCTAAACATAAAAATGGACACAGCTGCCAAAATAAGGAGCCTGGAAAGAAGACTTTGTATTAAGAGTGATAAACTGAACATATTTCAGCACAGCTGGTCAACATTTCTGGGAACTGATACTTTCCTCCTGACGTCATGATGAGTGACATCATCATTTATAGCAGAGTTACAGTATTTGTCAGTTTTCTGTTGTTTATAACAGAATACCTGAAGCTCAGTAATTTATAAAGAAACGTAATTTTATGTTTTACAGTTTTAAAGGATGGAAAGTCAATGGCTTAGTGGGTGCATCAGGTGAGGGGCTCCTTCTTGGTAAGAACTCCCAATAGAGTCCCAAGGCAGCAGAGAGTATCTCATGACAAGGGGGAAAGAATGAACACTCATGTGCTCACTTGCTCTCCTTATAAAGCCACCATTATCCCTACCATGATAATGCACTCATCCCTTAGCCCATGAATCCATTAATCCATGAGTGGGTTAAACCATTTACGAGAGCATAGTTCTCCCTATCTAATCACCTCTCATAAGTTCCACCTCACAACACTGCCACACTGGACATCAAGCTTCCACATGAGCATTGGAGGAGACAAACATTCAGACCATATCAGTTACTGTCACCTACCAAAGCTCATCAACTTTCAAGAAGGAAAATTCAATAAGCATTTGTACCCAGTGTGCAGGTTTTGCTTTGTTTCTAGATAAATATCATTCAATGTAATTATTTCTTTGTGGTTTGAAATTTAGGGAAAGCTTGTTTGGTCTAATGGAATATGTTTAATTAATTTCTAAGCATGCATTTGATTTTCTTTATCATTTGTAAGGAAAGAGAAATGTCAAAAATGATTTAAAGCAAGAATTAAACTACCTTTTTTATAGTTCTGATTGTTAATCTAGATTTATAAGCTTTCAGAGAATCTTCTTCTAGATGTTAAAAGGGGTCATAGAGAAACAGTTTTCAATTTAAACAGAATGAAAGCCAAGCATCCACTTAAAAGTTGGTTAATACTTAGAATGCATTTTTCAGTAGAAGCAGTATAATAAGCATGTGCTTTGATATGCACTAAAAAGGCAAGGGATGGCAACTCTTCCATAACACGCTTTGCTTTTTTGATTCTGATTTTTGCTATAAAAACTACTTTGGCTTTATTCCACCATAAATTTTTGCCACATGAAAACCTTGTACCTAAAACAGTATCTTGCAAATGATCGATGATCAGTAAATATTTGCCAAATAAATGTGTACTACCAAAGAGGACCAAATCAATTATCTGGAGCCACAGCTCCAATTATTTTCCTTTGCCTTGTATTCAGGTTGGTAAACAAATAGTCAATTGAACATATACAATGAACAAGGAACTATGATATGCATTCCTGGAAAGGAATTACAGTCTGAGAGGAGGCACAAAAATAATGTGGCCTGGCACTTAGGAGGAAATAAAATAATTAAAAGGAAATTAGAAAGAAAATATGATGCTGAATAGACTGAGCATGAACTTTAGAGTTTTCTAAGTTCAAAATTGTTACCACTGGTTTTCAGATGTAAGCAATTAGATTTAAAGCCCACTTTATCTGCTTTGATATAAATACTAAAATACTATTTTTTCTTTAACAATTAAGGCTGAAGAAACACCACATGTCTACTATTTCAGCAATTGTGGTGATTAGAGAAGATCCATTGTGTTGTTTACTTTATGAATGTAGTTTGCCTTTAACAGGAAAAAGATTTCAAAATTCAAAGTCAAGGGACTACTGTTGCTGCTGCCTTTAGCATCATAACTCAAACGTGCTTATGCTTGAGCTTTACCAAGTGCAATATGGTTTGCATTAGAGTCTGGCAGGACACAGACAACACATTCAAAACAGTGGCAGGAGAAACTTTAATAATGAACCTATTAACAAAGACATGGGCAACATTAAGGAAAGCTCATGGAGTTTAAATATTTTGTACAAGAAACACTAATATGTCTGGGCTTGAGATAAAGGGAGGGAGCAGTTACCAGAAGCCAGAGAGACTTGCAGCTGTAGGAGAGAACCTCTTGAAAGGAGATCTGGCATTGCAGGGAGAAACAAGCAGGGGACTAAATACCGAGAACTTTCTCTCACCAGCTCTCTGATCTCTCAGTAGTATTGCAGTCCATAAAGGTCAGCTTCCCAGGACACAAAGCAAGATGGAAATGGATAAAAACAAAACTGAGGGGCAAATGAACAATAGCCAGGACTTAGGTGGTTAAGAAGAGGAAGAAGCTGGGACTAGAAAGAAGCATGGCTAAAGAAGCTACCTCAGCTTTGAAATTAGCAGCCAACTCAACAGCCAGGCAGTCAGTGAGATTCAGCATGTCTAAACACTTCCAGCAAATCTGAGTTTCTTTTGGGCTGGCTCAGAGATTTAATCAAGCAAGTGTAGCAAAGCAGAGGGAGTCCATGTAGTAAATGGGACCTGAGACTGGTAGTTTAATTCCATCACCGTGATGAAAGTAACTGTGGATAAAGCAAATCTCATCCATGCTGCTCCACTAAGGCACACAGAAATAATGCTCCAGCGCACTGGACTTAACGGGTAAGGATCTAGACTGATAGGGAACTGACCTGCTAAAGGAGAAGCTAACAAAGTAAAAAATACAGGCAAAAATATATGAAAAAAAGGCTTACCAGAAAGTAGGAATTCAGTAAGCACACAGACTCCCAGGGCTCACCTGAAGCTTAGAGAATATAGGATGTAATACAGCTGTATGGAAACTGCTGAAACAAAACCTGCCTTACCCCAAATAGTTCCAGATCCCAATCAGAATGGAACTTACAAGTGGAAGGTGTCAGTGCCTTAGTTTATCAGGGTTGGAAGAATGTGAAGTTAGCAGTGAAGTAATCCTGACAGTAATGGTTTTATGACACTGGATTTTAAATGTTTTTTTAATTACTAAAGCAATTCATAAATACATTTTACAATAAAAAGCAAATACAGAACTATGTACTGTTAAAAGTGAAACACCCCTGAGTCACCACTTCTAATAGATATGTGCATATTAATTTTTTTATATTTTAGTAGTGTTTACATATAGAGAGAGAATATTTAATTTCTACATAGTCAACATTGTCACTATGGTATTTTAACAACTTGCTTTTTTCACTTACCAAGTAACATATTGGAGAACTTTTGACAGAAATACAAAACAAAAACAAAAACAAAACAAAGCAAACGTTTGTCTGGAATATTTATAGCAAATAATAAATCTTCCAGAAACACTTGCCTTTTATATTTTGACATTGTTTACTAAGAAAAATTTAAAACTTTATTTATATAGACAGCTCTATTCGTATTTTTCTTGATAATTTAATTAGGAAATACTCCCTCTCCTCTACGCAAGTTTATAAAAATATTATCCTGCATTTTGTTACTTTTAAAATCTTGTACATATAAATATTTAATCTGTACAGATTTATATGGTACGAGGTAGGGGATACAACTTTAATCAAATTCTTTGTAGTTCTACACAATTTTATCACATGTGTAGGTTTTTGTAACCACCACCACAGTCAAGGTATTGAACAGTTCTATCATCACAAGAATCAAAGCTTTTGCCCTTCACCCCACCACACCCCTTGTCCTTACCCCTAGCAGCTATAAATCTCTTAATCATTTAGAAAATTTTGTCATTTCAAAATGGTACATAAATTGAAATACAGTATGTGACCTTTTAGGGTTGGCTTTTTTCACTAAGAGTAATTCTCTCAAGATTCATCCAAGTGTTTACATGCATCAATGGATCAATCTTTTGTGTTTTTTTCTGAGTATACTATGTATGTACAACTATTTACTACTCTTAAAGAACATCTGAATCAATTCCAGTGATTGGCCATTACAAATAAAGCTGCTAAACACATTCTTGTACAAGTTTTTGTGCAAACATACATTTTCGTTTCTCTGGGATAAATACCCAGGAATAAAATTGAAGGTCATATGGTAACTGCATGTCTATTTATGCCTTTGCCCATTTTCTAATTAGATTGTTTGGACTTTACTGTTGAGATTTGAGAATTTATATATGTACTAGATACTTGTCCTCCATTGAACATGTGGTTTGCAACTATTTCCTCCCAGTGTGCAATTTGTCTTTTCTCTTAAGAGGGCCTTTCACAGAGCAAAGTTTTGCATTTTGGTCAGCTACAATTTACCAATTTTTATGCTATGTTAAATCCTGTATCCCAAGAGACTTTTCTCAAATTAAAAGCTATTTCTAATCCAATACATGTTAAGGGCCACTTGATCAGCACTCTCACAATCTAGTCCAACATGTTCTGCCCTGATTATTGCAGGTTCATGCCTGCCACAATTTGCACCTCCTTTGTGGTATAGTTTTTTTCCCAGTATAAGGCCCAGTATGTCTGCAGCTGGGTTATGCTGCAACTTAACCCTAGTTATAAGCTTAGAAGCCAAGAGAAGTGAAAGAAGATCCTGAGGGGAGTGTATGTTGATTTAGATTTAAAGGAAGTTAGCAATTAAATTATATACATATATATTGGGGGGAGCATTATTTCAGATGTCTCCATCCCACCGTCATGGTCTTTCCTTGTTTTTTTGTAAAGCATGGTATTATGGTGCTCTGCATTCAGCCATATTAAAGAATAGTGAATCATCAAATATTTTCATTTAATGACCTGACCTCCCCTATCCCTTTCCTGTTGCTAAAAATATAATCCTTTTAATGTTGAGTTTCATGCTAGCAAAGAAATTTTTATCAGCAAGAAATATTGAAGGTGACGTGTCTTATTTCATTTAGGAAGCAAACTCAAGGATCCATTCTTTAACTGTCTTCAAATGCAGAAGTGAGTTGATTGTCTCAGTAAAATGTATTAATACATTTATTGAATTGAAAATTAAAACCAAACTTTTTCTGACAGGAAGTGAGTTTGATTTGGCTGACTGGCCAAATCAAAACAAATTGGCTTTGCCAATTAGGTTCCATGACAGACATTCTCCAGAATTGAATTAGCTCAATCTGAAATCCCAAGTCTTTTACAAAAGTATGTTTAATGTATGCGGAAATATAATAGCATTTTATCCAAAATATTACATTGGCTAATGTGTATTTACATTAATATTTCTGTTTTCTAAATATATCAGGTTAAAAAGTTGCCTCTAAGTGAAAAAATAACAGGTATGATTAAGTCATTTAATATGTCTTATTACAGAACTCTAATAATTCTAACAAATTTTTCTACAAATCTCTTTTCTTTAACTAAAAAAAAAAGAAGAAGAAGAAGACCCAACCAAGTTGTTAAATAATCATAGAACACTTTTTTGGTGACAGATCATGGTGATTTCACTATAAAAATGATGAGTCAAATAATGAGATTTTTATTGAAAAACTCTTATCATTTCCATTTATTTATATGCAACCAAAATTTCTTAGTGCTTACATGTAGAAATTTGAAGATAACATAAGAATTAATGCTGTCCCCTGGGTTATTCTAGAAATAAATAATATGTATTTGAAAAACAATAAGACAGTGGTATCTATTTCATTAAGAAATACATACCTGATGAAGTTGTATATATGTTGTATAAAACATCTAAAAGATTTAAAGAATACGTGTCAAGATTTAATACAATTATGCTGTTTTCAGTATTCTTTTAAAATAAATATAGTATCAAACCTCTATGAAAGATTTCACAGGAGACATTTAAAAGAAGAATGTAACCATTTTATGTTAGGATATTGACTTTAAAAATACATGAGGGATAATTTTCACAGTTCTTTGTGGTGGTATGTGAGTAGCAAATAACTGAAGACCACTAAACTAAAACATCTAAAATGAAGACCGTCAAGATATGTTTATAATTTACTAAATAATGAAACTAATGTGAGGTGTTTTTTTTTTTTTTTTTGGAAAGGCAATATTTGGGCAGCTAGAAGTTCCGTGATAATTTAATAGTGCAATTCTGAAGAACTAAATGACAGAAAAACCTGGCAGCTCATTTGCTACCCAAGAAGTTCCTAAAAAGGTGTCCAAGGAAATGTAATATTCATTAGTATTAATATGTTGAAAATTTAGGGAAAAGTAACTTTCTGATATAGCTAGGATGTTTTGTTTAATTAAATCATGGGAAATTATGAGAGGTTTGAAATTGATTTAAATGCTCTGAGGATTGGGCAACATGGTAACCATTGAAAACGGCAGTCATTTAAGTGAAAGGTAATTGCACATTGTTAGAAAAGAAAGTCTCTGATTCTGACTGGAAATAGATTCCTTTTGAACATATGCACTAAGCTGTGCTCTGATTTAAGTGGTTTTCACACACATTAGAATTCTTAGTAAAGAGCATTTTTCTCCAACTCTGAATATGGCTAAGGACAGTCCTATATACTATATGTAATTCCACTATTTTTAAATGTTTCTTTTCCATCCTTTTTAGAAATCATTTTTGAATGTAAAAACTGGTTGAATCTAAATGCATTTCCATGTCTTCGGGGAACTTGTACTCAGACAAGAGTGCTGAGATATATTATTTAAAAAAAAAAAAAAGAGGAAGAAGAAGAACTAGATAGGAAGATGAAATAAAAAATCATTGTAAAATTAGAACACATGCTCAAGTAAGAGCATAACGGAAATTACTCTTTATTAAAACCTTATATATTCCTCTATCTCATCAGTCATCATTTACTGGTCCCTTTGGGACCACAAACTATGCTAATCCGTTTTGCAACAACGTAAAACAGAAATCAAATGCATGCTTTTGGTAATTATCATTGTTAGATATCTCAAAGACTACTCAATTCTCTTTAGAAAAACTTTCAACCTAGATGTACTAGGTCCTAAGATTCTTTCTTTACATTTTTGTTTGAATCTTGGAGAAAATTACTTGTTATCAGCCAGAGGTTTACATTTTTCCACATGTTCACTTATTCTTTCAATAAAATTTATTGAGACCTTCTATGTGCTAAGTCACATGTAGAGTGCTAATTATTAAGAATAAAAATAATCATGGTTCTTCCCTCAAGAAACTTGCAATTGAATGAAAGAGACTGATAGTAAGAAAACAAATGCAAACATAAACATATAATTGCAAATTGTGGTAAGTGCTATGAAGCAAACACACAGTGAGAGGACTTCTTTAGATATTGTGCTCAGAGAAGACATCAAAATAGTTCCCTGTAAGCCCAGACCTGAATTACCAGAAGGAACCAGCAAGTGCTCAAACGATTAAAACAAGACCAAGGTGGCCAGAATTTCATGGTTACAGGGAATGTGTAAAAGTTAAATTTGGAGAGGTAGGCAAGAGACCAGCTTTTACATAAGCTTCTTAAGGAATACGGGTTTTATTTAAAGAGTACTGAGATATCACTATGAGATTTTTAAAAGAAGGGCAAAATATTCAGAATTATGTTTCAAAAAATATCTCTCTGCTAGAATTGTGAAGAATGGGGACTTTATCATGAAAGGATATTGAGTTTTGTCAAATGCTTTTTCTGCATCTATTGAGATAATCATTTTGTCCTTGAGTTTGTTGGTGTGGTGTATCACAATTGTTCACTTGCATATGTTGAACCACCCTTGCATCTCTGGAATGAATCCCACTTGATCATGGTATACAATTTTTTTTGATGTGTTGGTGTATTCTGTTTTGCTGATATTTTATTGAGGATTTTTGTGTCTCTATTTACCAGAGATATTGGCCAATGTTATTCTTTTTATGTTATATCTTTGTCTTCTTTTGGTATCAGGGTGATGCTGGCCTCACAGAATGAGTTTGCAAGAATGGCCTCCATTTCAATTTTTCAGAATAGGTTCAAGAGAATTGTTATTAATTCTTCTTTAAAGGCTTAGTAGAATTTAGCAGTGAAATCATCAGCTTGTTATTGGTCTCTTCAGGTTTTCTACTTCTTGTTTAGTCTTGGTTAGCAGATAGTTGCTTATGATAGTCTCTAATGATTCTTTATATTTCTGTGTTATTGGTTATAGGGTTTTTTTTTCCATTTCTAATTTTTGTTACTTTGGTCTTCTCTCTTTTTTTTCTTAGTTAGCCTAGTTAATGATTTTTTGATTTTCTTATTCTCCAAAAATACTTTTTTGTCATTAATCTTTTGTATCATTTTTTGTATATCTATTTCATTTGGCTCTCCTCTGACCTTAATTACCTCTTTCTGCCTACTAATTTGGTGATTAGATTGTTCCTGTTTTTATGATAAAGACTTTCAGCAAATTAGGTATAGAAGGAAAGTATCTCAACCCGATAAAAGCCATATATGGCAAACCCACTGCTAGTATCATCCTGACTGATGCTGGTGAATTAGGAACAGGAAAAAGACAAGTATGCCCACTCTCAACATTCCTATTTAGCATAGTATTGGAAGTACTAGCCAGAACAATTAGAAAAGAGAAAGAAATAAAGGGCAGCCAGATTAGAAAAGACTGACTCAAAACATCTTTGTTTGCAAATGACATGATCTTGTATGTAGAAAAACCTAAAGACTCTACAAAAAAACCTCTTAGAGCTGATAAACTTTCAGTAAAGTTTCAGGATACAAAATCAACATGCTAAAATCAGTAGAGTTTTTATGCTCCATAATGAACTAGCAGAAAAATAAATCAAGAAAGCAAGCCCCTTTACAAGAGTCACAAAAAAAAAAAAAAAATACCTAGGAATCAATTTAACCAAGGAGGTGAAAGATCTCTATAATGAGAACTACAATACATTGCTGAAAGAAATTAAAGAGGACACAGAAAGATGGAAAGATATCCCATGCTCTTGGATTGGAAGAATTAACATTGTGAAAATGTCCATACTATAAAAAGCAATCTGCAGATTCAATGCAATCCCCATCAAAATACCAATGACATTCTTCACAAAAATAGAAAAAAACAGTCCTTACATTCATATGGAACAACAAAAGACCCCAAATAGCCAAAGCAATATGAGCAAAAAAAAAATAAAGCCAGAGGCATTTCACTACCTGACTTCAAATTGTATTACAATGCTGTAGTAGCCAAAACAGCCTGGTACTGGCATAAAAACAGACACGCAGACCAAAGAAACAGAATCGAGAACCCAGACATAAACCCACATATTTATAGCCAACTGATCTTTGACAAAGGCCACAGAACACACATTTGGGAAAAAACTGTCCCTTCAATAAACTGCACATCCATATGTAGAAAAATGAAACCAGACCCATATCTCTTGCTATATATCAAAATCAATTCAAAATGGATTAAAGACTTAAATATAAAACGTGAAACTATATCATTCCTAAAAGAAAACATAAGGGAAACACTTTAGGATGTAGGATTGGGCAAAAACTTTATGAATAAGACCCCAAAAGCACAGGCAATGAAAGAAAAAATAAACAAATGAGATTACATCAAACAAAAAAGCTTCTGCATAACAAAAGAAATAATTAACAGAGCAAAAAGACAGTCTACAGAGAGAAAATGTTTAAAAATATAAATTTAAAGAGAAAGAAAGATACAATGATCATAATAATTCATTGAACTTTCAAAAGGAGAGAACAGAACTAAAGCCACCAGAGATAGGAAAAGGGGAGGCAGATGGGCAATTAGTGAGAAATTGGAAAAGGGAAACAAAAAATGATTATATTGTGTAATGTTGAATATACTGATCATTCTGATTTGAGCATCACAAATTGCACACAGGTAAGCATATTCAGTGCTGCACCCCACAGATACATACAATCAATTATGTTTCAATAAATTTAAAAAAATTAAATGCATATTCAAAAAAAACGAATTGTGAAGAATATATTGGACAGTCTTTCATTGATAAAATAACATGATGCACTACACAGTATAAAATATATAAAACATATGTTAATGCACACTGTCTTAACAGGAAGTAAGAGAAATCTTTTGGACAAAAAAAAAAAAAGAAAGAAAGAAAGAAAGAGCTGAAGCTGGAAAGAGGAGCAAGGAATGGAAAACTAAACCTTGATAAAGATTTAGCCACTGAATAAGCCAAAAATGGAAGTGTTCCTTCCAAAATAGAAGTGTTTCACATGTCACTGAACTCCACATATCAATCTGCTTATTCAAGGGGGGATGTTAATGTGAATGAAGATCAAGAGATATTAGGTTAGTAGCATAGCCTATCACAGAACAAAGAAAAAGAAATAGAGAACCTTTTCAGAGTAAACATTCCAAATCAAATTCTCTTATCCTTGTGCCTAAAATTTAGAAAACTTAAAACTCAAAATTTATGCTTCCCAATTTTTTGTTCTGCTCAGTCTCCCACTGAGGGGTCTTGGTACCTATGTGGAGGTGGGCTTCCTTGAGGATGGAGGTGTTAAAGAAAAAAATATTCAATTAAACTTTTGAAAGCATGGAAGGAAGACTTCATTTGGGACCATCACAACAGGTGTAAGGACCACAGCAATGGGACTTTGTAGTGTGGGAGAGAGATTGGGCTGAACTTCAAACACAACATGAACAAATGCAAATTTATAGCCAAGAATCAGGGTGGGGGCCAGTGGATGGAAAATTACTAAGAGCTGAGAAACATGAGAAGTGGGGATTCTGGCTAAATCAACCCAACAGGATTCTTGCGGAAGCCAGACCAAGGTAATGAGACATCACCTGGGGAATGGTAGAGGATGGGGAACCTGATCAGATATCAAGGGTGGAAGGTTCTTACTAAGCTGACTTAGTAGGGTTCTTTAGTGAAACTGGATTTTACAAACAAGTGCAAAGATGGGCCTACGAGAAGTTTCAGGAACTTGACTAAAGCTTAACTAAGCAAATAATCTTTGTCAGAGGAAGACTGCAGAAGTCAAATTAGTTCAGAGCCGAGACTCTCTTGAGCCTATAATTTAAATATTTTGATAGTTAATGGAATTTCATGGCAACCAAATAGAAAAAACAAGCCAATCCCCAAGTCCTAGGACAGTTACTCCGGAAAGGATATGATCTTTTCTTCCAAAGGTTTAGTATTGCCAAAGCAATCAGAAGCTCAGTGCTATATGAGCAGGAGAGAAAGAGAGACAGAGGTAGACAGAGGTAGAGACAGGGAGGGTGGGGAGAGAGAGAAGGGAGAATATGTTGGTTTCAGCCTCGCCAGAATGCAGTTGCCCAGAATTCATGAATAACCTGGGAATTAAACTCAAATGGGAGAAATCACCACAAAAGGTTAATTTAGGCACAATGTTGATACCAAATTTGGGAGATCTACATCTATTCAAAGTGCCTCTTCCAAAGTGTATGTATGGCAGGGGTTGGTGGGGTGCAATTAGAACAGAATTTCGGGCCGAGCCCGTGGCGCACTTGGTAGAGTGCTGCGCTGGCAGCGCGGCGACGCTCCCGCCGCGGGTTCGGATCCTATATAGGACTGACTGGTGCACTCACTGGCTGAGTGCCGGTCACGAAAAAACGACAAAAAAAAAAAAAAAAAAAAAAAAAAGAACAGAATTTCAACATTCTTATGAAGTATAGCAATTTGCAATGATGGCAGACCTAGTAGTCATCAGAATCTCATCTGAGGCACCTTTCTTTCTCATCCAATGTATTCCAGGCATCTTAATTTCCATTTCCCCATGAGGTACTTTTTAAAGAGTACTTACCATACTACTGAATTGAGGAGGAGTTCTGTCTTATGGCATAACCTCTACAATTTCCTAGAAACAAGCCTCCTAGTCCAATGCTTCTGGGCAGTTTCCATTGCCACTCACAATGGAATTGCTTAGACCTGTGGAATCTGTCACCTTTGGAAGGTTTCTCTCTCATATGTAGTCAACAAATCTAGAGCGAACATAAGAATACATGTCTCTTGAAAACTGGAAAAGCCACATGAATCAATCTCTTTACAGTTATGTCTCTTAGCTCTGAAGGCAGATAAAAAAGTCACGAAGAACAACAAAATTTAACACAAATAATCTACAGCATCTACCTAGGCCTGAAACTAACAATTTAAATGTAGACCTTCACATGCTTGTAGGATTTAGACACTTTTGCAGTTTAAACTCTCCACCTATAGACCTGGTTGAGAAACACAGTAAAAGCAACCAATAACTTTCAGGACCCTAATGTCACAGAGGCTATATCTGGAAAGACTCACTTTTCCTCAAAGTTGAATCTTTGCCTCAACTGTACCTGCTTACAAATGCCCCCACAGGCGTGCCAGCAGCCACTGAGGTCCATGTACAGCCCAAGTGTACATAAAGGTTAAGCTGCAGCAGTCCATACCCAAAAGAGCCATGTACGATAAGGTCAACCTTTTTGCTTAGGATAGTGTGATCTCCATGTGCTAAATCCCTGTTTGCCAGAGCCAGAGGGCACTACACCTGTGCTAAGGCCTTCAACCTCCAAGACAATGCCCATGCTTGTGGCCTTTAGCTTCTCCCAGGTGCATACTTTTACAAAAGATAAGCTATGTTCCGGTGACATTTGGTTAAAGCACTTTCTTACCCACAGCCATTCTGAGCCCTACACTCACTAAGGTCCAAACCTCTTGGTGATACCTCAAACTTTGATGAGGACCCAAGTCTCTTCCTTTATTTAAACAACGATTCTTCTATGCAAACAAACAAACAAAATACTATAAACTGCTATGACCTTTAAAACATAACAAATGCTATGAAATCTAAGGTTCCTTTAATCTCATTTCAAGAGTTAAAAGATAACTGCATAACTGCATATCTATAAAAACTGACCACATCAGCTAATGTAAGTTTCTAAAAACTGTCAAAGTCAAAAAACATCACGGACTGTATTTAATAAAATACCGCCTACATTCAAAGTCACCTACCTTGCTTTACTAGAAGACTAATTTATCTCTAACTGTTTTATTCTTCTAAAATTTTATTACCAGTTCATCAGTCAAGATTCCTGTCCCAAACTTCTAGATCAGGAGTTGGCAAACATTCTTTGTAAACAGTCAGACGGTAAATATTTTAGGCTTTGCAAGCCACATAAAGTCTCAGCTGCATATTCGTCTTTGTTTTGTTTTGTTTGTTTTTTTAATATTTTAATTTTTTTAATTGAAACATAATTATACATACTTGTGTGGTACAATATTTGTGTGCAATGTATGATGATCAAATCAGGATAGCTGGCATATTTGTCATTACAAAAAATAATCATTCTTCATGTTTTTTTATACAACCTTTAAAAAATAAAATCAGGCTGTGGGCCAAATTTAAGCCATGGGCCAAATTTGCCAACCCCATCCTAGATGTTGATGTTTTTAAGATCATAGTCACAAATCTGAAGCTTTCACAAACTCCACAAGGAGCAGTTGTTATCTGAAAGAGCAAGAGGGCTGTGATTAAAATTGACGGGAAGGAAGAGAGCCACTGAGAGCACATGCTCTTCACAGACAGGTGGTATCTCAGGGAGAAATGAGAGGAAGAGGTTAAACAACTGTGGGTTTTCCCCATGGTGCAAGGCCTGGGTTCTAAACACTTCCAGCAGGAGCCCCTGTTCAGTGCAGTCAAGTGCACTTCCCAGAAGATGGAAAAAAGGAAGGAGCTGAGCTGTGCATGCTCTGACTGGACTCAACAGTCACTCCTGAGAAGGAATGAGGGAGGGTGGAAAGAGGCCAGGAGGTACACCCATACAAAAAAACCCAAAAGCAAAATTAGGAGTGAAGACGACTTTTTCATTTTTAAATAATACTCAATAGAAGTTAACTGTTACCTCTATTTCCTAATTTTTTCTTCATAAAATTATTGTAAATTATAACTATCTTATTTCCCTGTGTTTTATTTTGTTTGTCTGTTCCCCCTATAGAATTTGAATTTCTTGAGGGTAAGGATCATGTCCATCTTTATTTATTGTTATTTCCTATGTCTTCAATGAGATTTTTAGCACCAAGCCATGAAAGTGGTAAAGATAGGGAAAAGTGGTAGTGGAGGTTTGGGAGAGAAATTAAGTGTCCTTGATATATAACAAAATACCATAGACTGGATAATTTATAAACAACAGAAATTTATTGCTTGTAGTTCTTGAGGCTGTGAAGTCCAAGATCAAGGCACTAGCCCTTATCAATGGGATTAGCACCCTTAAAAGAGGGACCCCAGAGTGATCCCTTGCCCCTCCTGCCATGAAAGGACACAGTGAGAAGACAGCCATCTATGAGCCATCTAGGAGTCAGGCCCTCAACAGACACCAAATCTGCTGGTGCCTTGGTTTTGGATTTCCCAGTCTCCAAAACTATGCAAAACAAATTTGTGTTGATTATAAGCCATCCAGTTTATGGCATTGTGTTATAGCAACCCCAAAAGACTAAGATACCTTAAATTAAATTTCAGAGACTTATTGAAATTTTACATAGAACTGTATCTAGAAATTCTTACTTCTCAGTTTCTTTTTATTTATTTATTTATTTATTTATTAAGAATATTCATGAGATACAAAGCCAATTGTCACCCCTCCTGCCCATGATATGAGGGCCAGATTCATACTGGCCCATTACCAGAAATTATTTTTGTACCCCTTGTACCCACCCAATTATCACTCAACCGCCCTCCCCCTCTCTCTCTCTCCCCCCAACTCCACTTTGTAGCCCTAGGAAAGAGCCATGGCCACCTCAAATGCCAGATTGTGGTTCATTGCAAAGACAGTCTATGTAACTTATAACTAGAGGTTACCAAGTCCAATTCTAGAGCCGCATGTTTACAAAGGCCTGATTGATTTTGTGAGCACTAACAACTGTATTAGATATGGAAGTTCAGATAAAATTTCATGCTTCAGGGTATCAACTGATTGCCTATAGGGATGAAGAAGGAATTTGTCTCTGTCCCTTGCATTATGTATGGCATTGTATACTTAGGTAGACACATCAGAAGGGCTGAATGAAGAGGCAGCAAGGTTCATAGTCTCAGAAATGTGAGATTTGGTCATTATAGGAGTCAAGATGCTGAACCATCTGTTATAAAGGAGTTGCAATTTCTAGTATAAGAACACATGTATTGAAATATGCAGCACTGAATCTGCAAAGAAAACAACATATAGCATTGCACAGTCACTTTAGTAATTTTCAACATTGGTAAATAAAAATGTTAAAACAACACAAACACTGAGAATCAGTAATCACTTTTTACCATGGTTGTTTCTTAGTTACAAATATTCAGTGAGGTTATAATTGAATAGCCTCAGGTAAACATTAAGATTGTATGTTAGCATGAAAGTAAACTCAATCAAATTAAGAAAACAGAAACAAAATTGAATTTGTCACATGCCTACACAGGTACTTGAAATGCATATTGCTTTTTTATCTAAAATTCTTATTTCTTCTATGTGCAATTACATTAAAGATGATACAATGGATTATAAAGACATTAATCACTACCCAAATCCTATTAAATATGACTATTGTTTGAAGTTTATATGAAATATTTACTAGTAACCTTTTATTAGACTGTCAATATTCAACATTTCTAACTACTCCATTACTTTAACCTATCTATTTTCCCAAGGTGAAAAACACATTTGTATGTGTGTACATATGCCTGACCTTTAATGAAATGAAAAGAGATTGACCAAATACCTGAGGTATTGGAGCTGCTGTTTCATCCAACCAATTAGTAAAGTTGTGCTTTCCATTTTCAAGGCCAGAAATAAAATCTTCTTGACACTGTGTAGGTGGAAAAACATATTACAGTAGTTTGGTGCTTATAAATTAGTATGCACTTTGACATGCAAAAGAGAAACATGAATAACAATCTTTACCTGACTGACAAATTAATAATCACCACAGTAATCATAGAATATAAAAGAATAATAATATAAAATATGCAAGAGGGACGTATTTTCTCTTGTCTTTCCCCTACCTGATCAGCTCTTCCCTTAAGCAAATAACTCTCATTTGAAACCATAAGGATTTAAGGGTCTGTGAGAGAGATGATACATTAAACAAATGTAACTTAAACCTATTTCTAATACTATTTGCTATTAACTGTCCAGTATTCAGAACAGAATCATGTATATAAAGAGCATGCTTGTTTATCTGAAAAGTTTTCTCAACCAAAATCGTGAGGTGTGTGTGTGTGTGTGTGTGTGTGTGTGTGTGTGTCTGTGTGTGTCTGTGTCTGTGTGTGTGTGTGTCTGTGTGTCTGTGTGTCTGATTGCATAATTTCCTGGCAGGACAAAGTCCCAAAATAAGGTCAAAAGCCAATACTTTCTAAATCAGAGTTGGATGCACTGAGTGTTAAGACATTGAACGGTTTCAGGTAAATACCAAGAGAATCAGACACTGCAAATTCTGTGAATCCATCTATAGCAATTAATTAAAAAACTATCATATACCCAACATTATGTTTACTACAAATGGTGGAAAGTAAAAATTTTAAAGAACGATTAAGTGTTCAATGAAGATTAAATTATGAAACCATAGCTTATAATTGTGTGTATTTGTGGGGGAGAGAAAGAGATTTCTGTAGTGTAATCAAAGAAAATAGAAAAGGAGATGTTGGATTTGATGAAAATATTATTAGACTACGAATTAGGAAAGTTGAGTTCAAACCAAAGCTTTAGCACAGATCTCTATGAGTTGTGCCATCTTGGGGAAATACTTAAATTTACTCACCTATATGAATAGGAAAAGTAAACTAATCTCATAGGGTTGCTGTGAGTGTCTGAAAAAATAATGTGAGACATCACTTGGCACAGTTCCTACCGTGTGGGAGGTGACATATATGCCAGTTAAGTTTCCCTTAACAGGAATTTTTTTTTTTTTAATCTCTTTACCCCTTATTACTTGCCAGGTCCTCCTCTTACATCTACCTATATGCACAAATGTGCCAAGCCTGAGAATTTGTTCCTGTCCTGACATGAAATGCTAGGGTAAAAGGTCCAGGCTCTTTGAGTTCTTGCCTCCTTTTTAATCTGTTTCTATTCAATTCCCACAATCCCTTAGTGGTGACCATCCTGCTGTATTTCCATTTATTGCTTCTCTACATCACTGATCAGCAAGTGCCACTCATCCTGGAGCAAGTGCGAGATGAATTCCCAGCATTCAGGAATAAAATATTAGAACTTTCATATGTATTGACTTTATTTAGTATATCCTTTTAAAAGTTCTGCTATTCATATAATTTTAAACCTGGAGAGTAAATGTATGTAGCAGATGTATACATTAAACACATAAATAAATTACTATTACTATAATACTAAAAGAGAACTTATATGCTCAACACTCATCTGAGTGCTGTACTGACATTGCCATTTAATCTTTGTTACGATTTTATGATTATCCCTATTTTAGAGAGGAGGAAGCCAAGTCACAGTGAGACGTTAAGTAACTTGCCTAGTTCACACAGCTATTACTAACAGACCACAGATTCAAGCCCAGGCAGTCAGACTCTAGGCTCTAAGATTTGTATTCTTTACCACTGCCAAATTGTCTTATGTACAAAGGTTATTACAATTGTTCAAAAAATGTGATTATACATAAAGAAAATATGAGGGTTGTATTACTTCATTTTTGTTGCTTATAACCAAATACTCGGAACTGCTTGATTTATAAGAAAACAAATTTATTGCTTACACTTTTGGAGGTTAGGAATTTAAAGTCCAGGAAACATATCTGCTGAGGGTCTTGGTGGTGGCAACAGTGATGCAGGGTATCACACTGTGAAACGGCAGAAAAGAGAGCCAAAAAGAGCAGAGAAACCAACCTCCTCATTCATTCTCCTTTTAAAGCTCCCAGAACCACGCCCCCTGATCACCCTTATTAATCCATTCACTACTGCATGGTCTACAATCTATTGACCTCTTCAAGGCTCCACCTTTCAATTACCATAATAGGATTTCCCAACCTCTTAACAGTAACCTTGGGGGCCAAGTTTCTAACACATAAAACTTGGGGAACACAATTCAAGATTCAGTGAATTTTAGGGAAACATAATTCAATCCAGTACATTCTGCCCCTGGCCCCCCAAAACTCATATCCTTTTCACATACAAATGCATTCATTTCATCCCCAAAGTCTTAACTTGTTTCAGCTCAAAAGTGCAAAGTTCAAAGTCTCATCTGTGAAATCAATACAAGTTATCTACTTCCAAGATACAATGATGGGACAAGCATAGGGTACATATTCCTATTCCAGAAGAGAGAAATAGGCCAAAAGAAAGGTGTAATAGGTCTCAAACAAGTCCAAAACTCAGCATGACAGGTGTTAAATCTCAAAACTGGCATATCATGTACCTTGACTACATGTTCAATGTCCTCTGCACACTGGTGTGGGGGTTGGATCCCTAAATCCTCAGGCAGCTCTACTTCTATGGCTTTCCTGGTCTCAGGTGATGCTTTAGCTCTCTCAGGGCAGCGTTGCACAATGGTAGTTCCACAGTTCTGGGGTCTCCATGGCAGTCCTGCTCTCATAGCTCCACTAGGCATGGTGCTGATGGGGTTTCTATTCTGAAACTCTGACCCCACATTTCTGCTCAGCATCAGTAGTGAGGACTTAATGTGGTGAATCTGCCCCTACAACAGATCTCATCCTGGGCCCTCAGGTTTTTCCATATACCTTTTGAAATTGGGGTGGAAGATCCCAAGCCTCCACATCTCTAGTATTCTGTGAGCCTGCAGACCTAACACCACGTGGACATAGCCAAGACTTCCAACCTATATTTTCCAAAGCTGTGAGTCGAACAACATCTGAGGCCAATTTAGCCACAGCTGGAGCAGCCAAAGTAGCTGAGATACTTGTGTGGGGAGAAGCATTCCAAGGTGGCCCCAGGTAGCAAGCCCATAGAGGGTGCCTCAGGCCTGTTCCCCAAGACCGTTTTGTCTCTCTAGGCCTTTGGGCCTGAAATGGAAGGGTTGGCCCCAAAGGCATCTGCAATGCCTCAGGGCCTTTTTCCCTTCTCTTGGTAATCCTTTTCTTTTGTGCTAATCTTCTTAGTACCTTTGTATTTTAATTCTGAAAATGCTCTCTGCTTCTCTACCACATAGCCAGGCTGCAAGTTTTCCATATGTTTACGCTCTGTTTCCCTTTTAAATTCTGACTTTATGTCATGCCTTTGCTGCCATAACTCAGCGTACACTGCTACAAGTAGTCGTGCAGCTTCCTTAATGCTTTGCTGCTTAGAAATTTCTTCCACCAAATATTCCAATTCCAAACTCTTAAATACAATCTTTCACAAAGTCCTAGAGCATAGACACATTGCAACCAACTTCCTTGCCAATTCATAGCAAGGGTGATCTTTGTCTTAGTTTCCAATAAGTCCCTTCTCATTTACATCTGAGACCTCCTTAGAATGGTCTTTACAGTCCATATTTTCATAAACATCCTGGTCACCACCATTTAACCAAACTCTAAAACTTTCCCTGGTTTTCTCATCTTCTAAATTTTCACTAGCAGCTACGCTTTTTCTAGCCTTCTCCTTCAAATTCTTTCAGCCTTTACCTATTATCCAGTTCCAAAGCTGCTTTCACGTTTTCAAGTATCTGTTAAAAGCAACACCCCACTTCTCTCGTATCAATTTTCTGTATTAGTCCACTTCTGCCGCTTATAACAAAATATTCTTGATTCAACAAAGGTATTCTTTGTTAACAGTTTTTCTTTTTAAGTATTTTGAATGTATCATCCCTCTCCCTCCTGTTCTGCAAGGTTTCTGATGAGAAATCTGCTGATAGTCTTATAAGAGCTTCCTTGTATATGTAAGTCATTTTTCTCTTGCTGCTTTCAAGATTCTCCTTGTCTCTGATTTTTAATAATTTGAATGTAATTTTCCTCTGTGTATATCTCTTTAAATTCAACCTATATAAAATATGCTAGCCATTATGAATCTGGATCTTCATTTCCTTCTCTAGATTTGAAAAGTTTTCAGCCATTATTTATTTAAAGAGGCTTTTTGTTTCTCTTGTCTCTTCTCCTCTGGGACTTGCATATATTGGTTCACTTGATGGGGTCTCATAAGGTCCTTAATTATTTTTTATACTTTTTTATTCTTTTTTTCTTTTTGCTCCTCAAACAATTTCACTTGACTTGTCTCCATGTTCACTGATTGTTTTTTGGGTTTTTTTTGTTTGTTTGGTTGGTTGGGTTTTTTTTCTTAATCAAGTCTGCCTTTGAACTTCTGTAGTCAATTTTTCTGTTCAGTTACTATACTCTACAGCTCCAGAATCTCTTTGTTTCTTTTGATCATTTTTTATCTTTTTGTTGATATTCTCATTTTATTCATGTATAGTTTTATTGATTCTGTTTAATTTTCTACCTGTCTTCTCTTGTTAACTAACTGAGCTTCTTCAAGATGATTATTTTTTGATTTTTTTCAAGCTTTCCGCAGATCTCCATTTCTTTCATGTTGACTACTAAATATGTGTTTCTTTCTTTGTGTCTTTTTTTTTTAATTTATGTTTTTTGTACATTTGCTTTGTTGTCTGTGCATTTGAAGAAGCATCTACCCCTCCCAGTCTTTATGGACCAGTTTTGAGTGGGAGAGACCTTCACTAGTTAATACTTGAGTCAAGATAGAGACGAGCCCTCATGAAGCATACTGCAAAACTGAAGACAAGTCCCCCCTTCATATTTTCTCCCTCCTAGAAAAAAAAAAAAACATAATGATGTGCTTTTTAAATTTATTTTGTTTTTCTATTTCACTGATCAGTGCCAAGTGTAAGAGGACACCACCCCTTTTCTTTGTTGTTAGCTCTCCCAAGGGACCAAGCTTTATGGGGGGGAAACTGGCTTCATGAAGAGTTTTCTGAAATACTAGGGATAAGACTCTCGTTTCCTTTCTTCCCTCATAGAAGAGGAACCTCAGTTGTGCTCTGTTTCCCAATTTTGCAGAGCAGTGCAGGATATTAAGGGATACTATACCCTTTGTGTGTATGGTGTGTGTGTGCTTAGCTGCTTTAAGGGACCAGATTTTGCCAGTCATTCAAAACTTGGAATGAGGTGAGATAGAATACAACCCCACAGAGGGTGTCCTGAGAGGCCAGGAGGCCATACTTCCAGGCACACACACCAATATCATTCTTCACCCACTTCACATGGAAGAAATCATGAGCTGAAACAAATTTTGCAGCACTGAGCTAAGCTGTTTTGGGGAAAGAACTGGTATGGGCTGGTATGGGTAACATGAAATTGTTTTTATTACCCATATAAATGTATGCTTTCAGTTTGTGCATTTCTGGAGTGTTTCTACTTCTTAGCGGGATTCTGAATTTCTCTTCAAGGTATTTTGGTAGTGATATCATTGTTCTATCATTGTTTCTGTGGAGAAACAAGAGTTTCCTACTTCACCATCTTGCTGACATCACTCAGATAGCTGGCTTATTTCTTCAGCAGTTGCACAGATTTTCTACAAAAGGAATTCCCAAAAGGAAGTTCTTTCTTACAGTGTATTTTAGTCATGTTTCTTAGTTGCAAAGAATAAAAATTAGCTCAAATTGATTAAGCAAAAGAGCAATTTGCTAAAAGTATATTAATTCACTTCTTTCTTACCTCTTCCCCTTCTTTCCTTTTCTTCTCCTTCCTGAACATTTTAGTTCAAAAGCCATTCTTTGAAGCTTCGAGAGGGCCTGTTATGGGATGTGAAAATGGGGTGGGGTGAGCACTGGCCCAGGAGAGTGTCTGGCATGTGGTTTGTAACCTGATCACAGTAAAGAGAGCATCTGTGTGAAGGAAGTGTTAGAGTTAAGGTATGAGCAGGGTAAGGAGGGCTGCCATTCAGGGGATGACCCATGTGTGGTATCAAAGCATGAGTGAGATGAGAATACTGTCCGTGCAACAATGTGAGGAGTTTCATAATCAACCCAATATGTTGAGGATGTAAGGAGGGCATCTATGTGCAGGAAGATGTCCCAGTATTCAGTTTTGGCGATCAAGCAAAAAGTGTAGAGAATGCCTATACAAGGGGACAGCTCTGGATGGGATGATGGAATCCCAGGACAGTGAGGAAGGTTGGATTCTTCACTGTGGCACGGGATTGGAATGTAGTGATAGTAGTAGGATGTTGATCAAATACATTAAGATTGATTTTAAAATTTAGTATACCATCTAACCCCAGTTAGGATGGCTAAAATCCAAAAGACTATGAACGATAAATGCTGGCGAGGCCGCGGAGAAAAAGGAACTCTCATACATTGTTGGTGGGACTGCACAATGGTGCAGCCTCTATGGAAAATGGTATGGAGGTTCCTCAAACAATTGCAGATAGATCTACCATACGACCCAGCTATCCCACTGTTGGGAATATACCCAGAGGAATGGAAATCATCAAGTCGAAGGTATACCTGTTCCCCAATGTTTATCGCAGCACTCTTTACAATAGCCAAGAGTTGGAAACAGCCCAAATGCCCATCATCAGATGAGTGGATACGGAAAATGTGGTACATCTACACAATGGAATACTACTCAGCTATAAAAACGAATGAAATACTGCCATTTGCAACAACATGGATGGAACTTGAGAGAATTATATTAAGTGAAACAAGTCAGGCACAGAAAGAGAAATACCAAATGTTCTCACTTATTGGTGGGAGCTAAAAATTAATATATAAATTCACACACACACACACACACAAACCGGGAGGGGGGGAAGAAGATATAACAACCACAATTATTTGAAGTTGATACGACAAGCAAACAGAAAGGACATTGTTGGGGGGGAGGGGGGAGGGAGAAGGGAGGGAGGTTTTGGTGATGGGGAGCAATAATCAGCCACAATGTATATCGACAAAATAAAATTTTTAAAAAATTAAAAAAAAATTTTTAAAAAGGAGCTAAAACTAAAAAAAAAAAAAATTAGTATATGAAGAAAATCGGAGCTAGTTTTCTGCCCTTTATCAGGAACATGACAATAGAAATGTACACATCTAGTTCCCAAATATTGGTTCCTAAACATCATTCACACAAAATAAAACAAGAACCTATTGGGGAAAGCGTTAATTCCAAGTGTGGACCAGGAAGAGTATCTAAAGGCCTAAAATATATTTTTATGCCAGGAAAGAAGGAAGTGCTTAAATAATAAGTGAATCATACCCATCATTATTAAAACAAGGCCCCCTCACTGACCAAATCAGAGACAACTTTAGCATCAAGATGAATAATAAAGTCTCAAAATTCATCAAATAAAATAGGAATCCATATGTCCATATTAAAATAAATAGACAAATGAATAAAATGAAAGTTTGAAGGGATATTCACAAAGTCCTAAAGGACACTCTCTTTAAGTATTTGCTTATTTCAAAAAGCAAAAGTAACTTTGTAATGTCTAGAAGATGTCGCCTTACTTAAGTGATGAAAATTATCCTCACTAGTAATAGACCATACTGAAATTGTATGCCACCAAATAGGGTAAAATGAGAAAAATGCAGCATCATGTCTATGACATCCTGAGAAATATACATACCCTGATTCTAATCATAAGAATTTTTCAAACAAGCCAAAATTAAGGATCATTTCTATAAAATAACCAGTTTATTGAAAAATATCAAAGTCAGAAAAGCCAGGAAAAGACTAAAGAATTGTTCCAGATTAAAGGCATTTAAAGAGAAATGGAAAGCAAAAGTAACATGTGATTCTCGATAGGATTCTTTCTCTATAAAGAACTGGGACAATGGGTAAAACTTTAAAGGGCTTATAAGTAATAGATAGTAGTGGTATATCAATGATAGTTTCATAATTTGATGACTGTGTTATGGTTATTTGGAAATAACCACAGTTCTTCAAATTGTGTAGGAAAAATTAATTTTATACCATTTTTATAATGTTTTTGTTAGTTTAAGATGACTTTCAAAAAAATTTTTAATCAATATTATTTGAAGAATTAGGCTTAAAAGCAAGAGAAGCAATGCCCTAAAGATGGCACAGAAATGGTCTAGTGAAGACATGTCTGCCACCACCATGAGCACTGGACTCTGGAGACCTCTGTTGACACTTCTGCCCCTGCAGACATCAGACTGTAGGCTGGCTGCAGTATCCACTGTGATCCTAAAGGAGTCTCTGCAGTCATCCCTTTTTATTTGTTTGTATGTTTGTCTGTTTAAGTTTTTACGGTGTTTTTTTCTTTTGTACAGTAACATCTGCTTCAAAATTCAAATTGGCTGCCTCTGATTTGCACAGGCTAGTTTACATGCCTGTGCCCAGCTGGAAAGAAAGGTAGGGCAGCAGATACTTTTTTTTTTTGAGTTTTATTGTCAGAAGCTTTTACTATCTCCAACCAAACCTATGAGGTGGGAAATTCTCTAAAGATAGTTTGGAACTTTGAGCAGCAAAAAAAATAAAATAAAAGTTATTCAACAAAGTCCATTCTTTTTGGTGCCTAACAGCAACATCCTTTTTCCCACATAAAAATTGTTTTTAAAAAGTGGTTCCACTTAATGGAATTAGCCCTAGAAAAAAAGAATGCACTCTCCCTAAATACCACATCAGTTTCTGCATCGAGTTCCAAGCACGGGATCTCTGAATGATCTCCATCCAGCCTCTTCTATTACAAACCTATCCTGATTTTCCTGCACCTGAAAATGAAGTTTTAAAATTTATTCACACCAATACATTTTATCTAAAATAGCCAGAAATAAGAACTGGGGGGGGAAGTGAAATTAGTTTAAAATATAAATGTGTATATGACACAGCAAGCGATCAATTCAAATAGAAATGTAGTTATTTGCTCAAAACTGATATTTGAGCCCAGTGTGGTTTTATGGCTTTTCTTCTCCAGTACCCATTCCCATGTTCCCTTTATCTTCAGCTTGCTTTTCTGTTAGTCAGTTTCCTTTATAGGATGAAATAATCTACCTTATTCTGGAGGACTCTGAGGCCTCAGTAATTTTGCCTGGGTAGAGTCTGGAGTATCTCATTAATTTTACTGTGGGTTATGAATTCTACCTAAGGAACTCATCTTACAATGGAAAATAAAAGGCAGTGGTGCTTCAAGGAAAGATGCTTCTCAGTAATGGGTATATGGTAAAACCAGTTAATCTCATGAATATCAGCCTATTGTCTTAATCCTAGAAGCAAAAGCATAGCAATCAAGAACAGCAAATTTGCATCCAGAGTATTGCCTATCCAGTGAGGACATATCTCTGTCCCTTCCATGTTGGAAAATGTCTACTAATGCAATGGGCAGCCAGATGGCTACTTAATATCCCACCACATTTCACAAAAGAGAATGCATTTGTGATAGTATACTAATTTCATAGTTTTGTTATATGGTGTCTTCCTCCCTATGTGAAAACTACCGTAACAAACAATAAATTTTTAGATAGTCAACTCATACTTACCAGTAAGTATGTTCTATATTTGTAAAGCTACATATTAAAGTAAGCAGATATGAATGGGCAAAAACAGCCCCATTTAGAGAAAAAATTGCAACATTTTGGTAACTAAATAGAATAATATTTTAAAACCTCAATATAATATATAAAATTAAGGTTGTGGTTTGTCACAGAGAGTCATAGTTCACACATTACTATAAAATGTAGAAACACTGATGACATATAGAATTTTTTTAAAGACTTTAAAAAATATAAAGTCAAGAAAAACATTTAGCAACTACATAAAAAAGTGTAAAAGCATCCATGATCTCACAACACAGATATAACTTCATATATTTTTCACAATAACTTTGTGCCACATATTTTGATTTGTAAAACGCCTTTCCATTTAATGTCTTAAGCATCTGTCATATCATTAATAGTTCCTCAACAGTAGTGGCCTAGTAGTCCTTTGGATCGTGTAACTTAATTTTTCTAGCCAAACTTATTATTAGACATACATGTTTCCTCAATAAATCATTTTAAAACATACATTTTTTGCTAAAGAACCTCAAAATTAAATGAAGAACAAGTGCAAAAATATTTATATTCCTTCTCAAAATTACAGAAATTGAGATGGTAATTATTAAACTTCAACTTTCCAAGGCCTTTATTTAAGCAAGTTATTCATTAATAAGAAAAAAATTGCCGCAGTAGCCAATTTCTGTGAACTAGGAAAAGGAAAGCATTAAAATAATCTCAAAATTGTTAGGCTGCTATTAAGAAGAAAACATTGACATAGCTTTCCTAGAGAGTGAGGGTTTGGAGTTCATGTCATAAATGGGATACAACATACTGAAAACATTGGCTGTCATAACAAAATGGTCAAATAGGGACTCAAACTTATATCAAGAATCAACATCTATCCAACTTGTGGCAAACACCTGGCATTTACAAATATAAATATATCCCAGAAAAGAACTCATCCACTTTGCATGTATCCATGTTACCATGACCTGTTTCACTCCTTATTTGTTTTTCAAATCTCTAAGATAAACAAATGGAGTTTTTCAAATCCCTGAGAAAACAGTTCTCTACATCATCAAAAACTTTCCTATTTGCTTTTGCGTCTCTATTATTTATACTGTCAAAGTTTACTTCTTATGAAAATAAACCAATGATTTTATCCTTGTTTCTTCTTTGCATTCAAAGATCAAATTCCATGTAGCTACTACTTAATGATCTGAGAGTATGATCCTTTTAGGAAATTATTTCTGTAGTGTATTTTTGCCCTATCCTAATCTTTATTTTGAGAAACTTTGTTCATCATCAGTAGTCCTGTCTGTTATTTATTAGCAATACATTTTGGGATAACTGTTCCCTACCTCTGGTGGAAAGAAAAATTTTTTCTAGATAACATCCCTATTTTAATTTGTCCACAAAGCATCTGGAGAATTTGTTAAAATGCTGACTCTGATTCAGTAAGTCCTTAGAGGGGTCTGAGATTCTACATTTCTAACAAATTCTTAGCTGCTTCTGGCCCATGAACTACACTTTGAATGACATGGTTGTAGCTGTAAATAATGTAAGATGGGAGTTGTAATAGTTATATAAGCTGGGTAACCATTTTCCCCAAAATTTGGCATCTTAAAACACCAAACATCTATAATCTCACAAGGGTTTTTTGGGGGAGGGGGGCTCAGGAATTTAAATATGTCTTATCTGGGTGTCTCAGACTCAGGGTCTCTAAATGGCTGCAATTAAGATACTGGTTGGAGCTGAAGTTATCTCAAGGCTCAATTGGAGGATAATCTAGCTTCCAAGTTCATACATGGAGGCTGTCCACAGACCTCAGGTACTCAGTGGGTATTGGCAGGAGACATTAGGTTCTAGCCAAGGAGAGAGAGCTATAAAGCTGCACACAACATGCAGATTATTTCTCCTTGTGTGAAAGATCTGAAAGAGAGTAGGAGAGAGTGCCCAAGGCAGAAGCCAGTGTCTTTTTATAACCTAATAACTTCTGCTGCATTTTATTCAGTAGAAGTCATTAAATATATCTCATATTCAAGGGGAGAGTATAACACATGAGTATAAATACTAGGAGGTACATTTCCCATCAAAATTATTTCTGATAATTAAAAAAAGAAAATAATATAGCCAAACACATATGAATGATATATGAAAACTTAGTATAGCTTGTTGCTTTGCGTTGCTTTACCCCCTATGGATTTGTCACCCCACTTCCCCTGGGTGACGGAGATGCAAAGGATTACTCAAAGCCCATCTCTTCTGAGCAGTGAGAGGCCCCAAAGTGGTTAACTTTCCCGGGACCCTCCAGCAAGAGGCATCTCTTCCTTGGGAAAATTAACACTGAATTCGGGTTCTCTTCTGCATTTATTTTCCAGACCAGGAAGTTCCGGGAAGAGAACAAAGGTGGGGTTATAGTTTAACAGTATAGGCTGGTAACTTTCAGTGAAACAAGCCAGATGACATTCCAGTCGACAATTAAGTGGTCTTATCAACACAAGCTTTATCTTAGCAAACATTCCTTCTTAACAGCAATTTCTCAGTATCTTTACATAACAATCAGTAACTAGTCTGTCTTTGAGCAAGCAACCTGCTGTGTCCAAATTCTTATCTTGCAACAGAGACTTATAGCCTGAGGAAAATTTCCTGTCCTTGCAAAGTCAATATTTGAAACTGCAAGACTTTGGAAAACCAGGCCCTGTGAAGTACATATGCTTTATAGTATATTCCACAATAGCTAAGGTGGTATCCCAAGTCAAAGGGCAAGTAAAAATATACATATTCAATAAATGTTGCTTAGACAATTGATTATCCAAATAGAAAAATGATAGATCTCTTTCTCAAAGACCACAAAGAATAAATTCTTCATGTATTAACCACAAAAAATGGTAAAAACTTTTAGAAATTTAGGAAAAGTTATAGAAGAAAATCTTAATAAATTTCATTACTAAGGCACTTAAAAACAATTTATGAAGGAAAAATATGCTTAATTAAATTTACTACAGTAAAATGATAAAATCTTCCCATCAAAGAGCATAAATAAAGAAAAATGACAAGCCACAGTGGAGGAGAATAATACCAATAGAGATACCCAACAAATGGTTAATACCCAGGATACACAAAGAATCCCTACCAACATTAAGCAAGAAACAAACTCAATAAAGAAGTGGACAAGAGGTAAGACTGGATAATTCATAAAACCTCATTTACCAATAAAGTTGTAAAAAATATATAATTCCACAGACTAGTAATAAAACATAAATAAATAATGAGATTTTATGTCACACCATACCACTGGCAAAATTTAAAAGCCTCAGTTCAGAAAAAATGCAGCCTGAGATTAATTTATGAAATCAACTTTTCATTTGGAATTATTGAGCTAGCACACATGTTTAAGTTGAGAAACTATACAGACAAAATTTATATATTTGAACTGACAATTTTTCTTTTAGGTAAAATAAGGATCATTAGCATTTTAATGAAAAACATATGTAGAAATTGTAAAAAATCAATATAATTTTATAAAAAAGAATAAGTTGCGTTTGATTTAGTATGGCCAAACCTGGTATGTGGTAAACTTACTACTTTTTTCCTACTTGATAAAGAGCTATATTAGTGAGCTACATACGAGACTAATGAACTAGATTGATCTTATCTGATAACAGCATATATTTCTAATTAGTCATTTTGCTTATAATATCTTATTAGGAGATAAATATATTAGGCTATGTAGTTCATAAATTACTAAATAATATTTATATTATTCTTTAGAAATCCAAATAAGTTATTTAATAATGACAAGATAATTGAACTTTGGCCTTTATACTTAATTAAACTAAAAACTTCTAAATTACATTTAAAGTTTATCTTAGCTAAATTCTCTGGAGAGTATCTTCTAAATAAAGGTCTTAAGAATGTCTACTGCAGTTAAAATTTATTAATTGTAATTACCATAATCATTTCAATAGTGTTTTTCTTTTGTTTATTAAATATATCTTGAACTAGTAGCCTAAAGAGTAAGAAGATACTATTAACCACACAATCTAAAACATGTTAGTATGTAACAAGAAAAAAGTATATTTTTGCTACCAGCCATTTGCCTTTTGATCCTGCTTTGAGGTACTCAAATTCATTCCTTCAAAAAATGTATGATCTTATTTACACAAATAGTGCATGGATATGTATGTTCTATTTATATAAAATTGAAACTTTACATATAAGGATTAAAATATCCTTGACCACCATATCTAATCTTTTCCTAATTTATCTTAACACCAGTTCATCTACTATTTTGTAGGACATGTCATGAAATGAATCTCTGGAATAATATTTGAGTGTTCATATCTCCTTTTCATAATTCTGAGATGTGATAGCCTTAAAGACTATTTAAAAATATTTAGACCATCGAATCTACTGCACACATTACAAAATTACAATCCCTGCCATCTTGAAGATATATTTGGCCACGTGTCTTGATTTGGCCAAATAAATGTGAGTAGAAAACACTGTGTCACTTTCAAGCAGAAACTTTAAGCCAGAGTGGATTTCTTTATTCTGATGTGGTGGAGTAAGCCCTTGACAGGCTTACTTTCCCATATAAACAACTATAAACTCTAGACAAAATGCTTAAAGAAAAAAAACTAAAAGCCCTGGAAAATAATAATAATAATAATAAAGACACATGAATTTTAGGAGACTCAAAACTTAACAGAACTATCACCAGGTAGTTTATTTTTATGGCATTACCCTGGGGGGCATATTACAGTCATGGCACAAGGAAAGGAAGCTAAAATTCTGAAGAAAAACTCACAGGCATTCTGGCCTGAAAATCCAGAGACCAGAGACTACAGCAACCATACCAACGGAAAGTGAAAGATAAATGAAGAGAAGGAAAAAGTGAAAAATAAGAGAAACTCTGGGTTCTATAAATAAACACTTTCCAAGTCTTCATGTAATCTTTCAACCATGAATAATCAGCACAGACTGGAATCAGCTTATATTTAAATCTAAAATAAGAGACTAAGAGCTAAGCTTCAAATAATCAAAAGCAAGAAAGAATTTTCTGATTGAAATCAGGAAACATCCTCCCATAAAAAAAACATCAGCATTTTTGGAGCAATATAACAGAATCCAGAGTAATCTACATCACAACAATTTCCATATTAAGAAAACAAAAAGTTATTTAAATTATGAAGATCAAAAAAAAAAGTGACCCATTCTTAAAGAAAAAGAAAGCCAACAAAGACTGACCTGGACATGACCCAAAAGTTGAAATCATTAGACTCTTTAAAGCAGCTATTATAACTATGACCACCACACCCAATAGGGTAAATAATTATGCAGCTATAATAAATAACAAGATAAGAAATCTCAGCAGACAAACAGAAAATATAATAATGAACCAAATTTTATAACAGAAAAAATACAGGATCTAATATTAAAAGAAAAAAGATTAATGGATGAATTTAAGATCTGAATAGAGATAACAGAGGAAAAAGAACTTTAACATAAAGATAGATTATTAGAAAATATCCACTTGAAAGAAAATAAAGAAAAAGTAGAATTTAAAGAGTTTCAGGAATTTGTGGGACAATATTTACAAAGTGTGACATGCATGTAACTGAAGTCACAGAAAGGAGAGAAAAAATGAGAATAAAAAATATATTTATATAATGATGAAAACCTCCCATATTTGATGAAAAACATGAATTTGTCTATTCAAGAAGCTCACTGAACACCAAACCAATTACATACAAAGAATACCACACCTAGGGTCATCATATTCAAACTTCTGACAACAAAATATAAGAAGAAAATATTTAAAGCAGTCAGAGAAAATCAACAGGTTATATACAGGAGAACAATGATTTTAATTACTGTGGACTTTTCATCAAAAACTATGGAACCCAGAAAATAGTGGAAAAACGTCTTTAAACTGATGAATGAAAAGATCTTATACTCCCGAATTCTGTATCCATCAAAAATCTCCTTAAAACATGAAAGGCAAATAAAGATATTTTAAAGTAAAATAAAACTGAGAGAATTTATCACTAACAAAACTGCACCAAAAAAAAAAAAAGTGCTATGGGATGCTCTTCAATCTAAAGAAAAATGATATCAGAGGGAAATTTGGATCATCAAGAAGAAATGAGAAGCATCAGAAATAATAAACATCTGGCTAAATATAAAGCTATGTTTTACTCTTAATTACTTTAGGTATTATAAGTTTTTTAAGAAAATCATAATACTGTATTAGGGGATTAGTAATACATGACCATGTAGTATCATTTAACACCATAAAGAACAGTGAGCATGGAGGTGTAAATAGATCTTTGTGGTCACAAGTTTTCTACATTATGTAATGTGTTAAAATATTAACTCAAACTACACTATAAAATGCTAAGAATATATGCTGCAGTTCTTAAAGCTATCACTAAAAATTGTAAAGAAATATATCTAAAAATGTAATAGAAAATTTAATAAAATTCTAAAATGTATTTAAATAATAAAGGTTAGAAAAAGAATAACAAGAACAAAAAACAAAGAACAAATAGCTAAGAATTAAAACAGTAGATTTAAATCAATCATATCAATAGCTACATTAAATGTTATGGGATTAATTCTTCCATTAAAGACAATGGTTGTCAGACTGGAGGAAAAAAGTGAATCCCAATTATTTGCTTTCTATAAAAGACACACTTCAAAAATAAAGATATAGATAAATTTAAAGTAAACTAAAGAAAAATATATACTGTGCAAAAAGTAAGTATAAGCAGTCAGTCTTATACTGATTTATTAATATCAAACAAAATAGATAAGACAAGGTGTTATGTATTACAAAAGATAAATAAAAGCATTCACAATGATGAAAGTATCAATTAATTAGGAAGACATTATAATAATAAATGTGTATGTACCTGATAACAAAGTTTCATAATACGTGAAGCATAATTTGATGGGATTAAAAGGAAAATATGCATATTTATAATTAGAGTAAGAGATTTTAATGCCATTTTCTCAACAATTGAAAGATCATCTAGATCTGATCAACCCTACTAATATCCATGACATATCTGTAAAAGCTTTATGTATATAGCATTTTATAATGTTACAGCTAAAAACTGCAGAATACAGATTCCCTTCAGGTATACTTGGCATGTTCAACAAGATAGCTAGGCCATAAAACAAGTCTCAATATATTTAAAAGAATTAAACCACATATGAATTGTGATCATAGCATAAAACACTAAGTTAAAAAAATGGGAAAGTGAGTAATAAGTTTGAACAGATGCTTCACATTAAAAGAAATATGAATGGCCAATAAGCACATAAGATGCTCAGAATCATTAGTCATTACAGAAATGCAAATTAAAATCACAGTAACTGGCACTAGACATATACTAGAATGGTTACGCTTCAAAAGACTGACAATGTGAAGTATTGGCAAAGATGTGGAAAAACTAAACTCTCATTCACTCATAGTGAGACTGTAAAATTGTAATGTCACTTTGGAAAACTGGTAGTTTCTTCCAAATTAAACAAATATCTATCATATGACGCAACCATTCTACTAATAGGTATTTACTCAAGAGAAAACATATTCCAATACGAAGGCTAGTACATGAATGTTCATAACAGTTTTATTCAAACTAGATAAAAACAGGAAATTACCCAGAGATGAATGAACAAAATGTGTTATATTAATATAATGGAATACTGCTAAGCCTAAAAAGGAACAAATTGCTGATACATGCAACAGTATGAGTGAACTTCAAAATTCTGTGATACCATTCATATAAAATTCTAGAAAGTACAAATCAATCTATAGTAACAAAAAGCAGTTAAGTTCGTTGCCTGGGACAGAGAGAGGAGGGAGTGATAGATTTTAAAGCATCAAGAGGGTTTGATGGAAATGTTCTATGTCTGGAACATGGCAGTCATTTCATTAATGCAAACACTGATCAAAATTAATTTCATTTAACATTTTAAATGAATGGATTTTATTTCATGTAGTTTATGCCTAAATAGACTTTATTTAAAAAGAAAAAAAGAAAGAAAAAAGTCAGTGTATTTCACTACAGACCAGCACCCTTCCAGACAGAAGACGTTGCTTTAATCTGGCTCCCAGAGTGAGGATTCCAGTGATGTGGAGCTGGCAAGTGAGAAATAAGCATTTGCTTTAAGCTTTAAGATCCTGAGATTTTAGGGTTCTTTGTTACCACAGCAGAATCTAACACACAAATTACTGTAAATTTGTTATTTATTGTCTTTCACATGTGAGCTCAGGGAACTCAGCCCTAGGGAAGACCTTATCTCATGTTAATCCCATTCTGCACCCATTTTGGCCATTTATGTTATGAAGTTGTATCCGATGTGACCCGAAAGGAGTTTCTTCATAGAAACCATGCCTTGATCGCAAGAAGGAACAGCTAGCTGTTCTTCCTATGGGCTTTTTTTTTTTTTTTTTTTTTTTTGTCCTTTTCGTGACCGGCACTCAGCGGCTTTTGTATGTAGGAATATAAAGCCAGATTAACTAAATCTGTCTTGCTACCTCTTAAAGATCAAAGAACGTCTAAGAGAGAAAACTGAGTTATGTCAATAATTAGGACATTTAGGAAGACTTAACATTGGACTACCAATTTTGCGAGGCAATAAATTTCCTTATTTTAAGTCGGTTTAAATTGACTTTCATAGTACTTGTAGCTAAAGGCATTCCAACAAACTGATACACAACATACAATGTTAGATTAACACCTCAATAACGTGTCTTATGCAAACAGATTTCTCTTAAAGAAAGTTCTTGCCTTTAGCATGATTCTCCTTCCTCCATCAAAATGTCCTAACCCTGGTTGATTCTCCCACCTTCCTCAAAATGTCTAACTCTGGTTGAAATAGTATTTACTTCTCATGCTTTCTAAAATAATAGGTATCTATCATTTTTGCCACCCATCCTTTTCAGCCTTTTATGTTTTAGCCCTGAACATTTATTTCGTTTGTTCATAGAAAACTTTGAAGCACAAGATAGAAGCCATATTTTCCCCTCAATGTTCACCCAGCCCAGCTTTTGTCTTCTTTGTTCTTTCATTTGTTGTTATTATCACTAGACTATCTCCATTTAATTCAGAATATCTTTCCATTATTCCACATGTTGCCAACTTTTCAAGGTCCTAGTCACTCCATAACTCAGTTGTAGCAAATTTTGTCTGGCTATCAACTCACATATTAAGGCCTTTCTCATTTCCCACGTATTCCAAACCCTTTACAAACAAGGCAAGAGGAATTGTAGGTATAATATTTATATTCTTTGCTTTAATTTGCAGCTTACTTGGTTATTATTTCAATTACATGTTCTATATCTTTTGACTCCTCTGTTACCATTGCATGTCATGTAGTTGTGATGCTAAAATAACTTAAATGAAAGCAAAGACCAATCTGGATTGTAATAACCTTGGAGATTTTAATGTCCTCTTGCAGCCTATGAACCACCTGCAAAACAGACAATGCTATACTTCAGCATGTTTCAAAACTCAGCATTTTTTATGAAGACACATGGGTTCCAAGAAACTCTTTTCTCTTCAGTTCAGCCTTTCTATTATCCAATTTCAGCCCTTTCCCAAAACAACACATTAATCTATATGATAGGACAGGAAGGTGAAGAAAATGTTACCAGGAGAGGAAGTATTCATCATCTTCTTGTTTGCTCCTGACATCCTGTAACATTTTAATCATTAATAAATGGCCTTCACTGGACATTTAGGAATGTACAACCTTCTTCCACATCCAAATAAATTTTAATTGCAAGCAATTAGCACAAATTGATAGAGCAAAATTTTGTGGATAGCATTATTCTGAGTCTGCTCCAGAACCAAAGTAGTAAAAAGCAACTGAACCAGTTATCAAAAGAAAGTTCGCAATCACAGACATCCCAAGGTTATAGAACTTAATAATAACAGGTTATATAATAGTCCTATCAAAACCAATAGCAGCAGATAAAGCGCCATTCAAAAGGCAGCAGGGACCTACCAAAAATCAACTCCATTTCTTCTGAATTTAGCTTCAGGACATTTTAAAAATCCAGGCCTAATTGTCAGCTAGGCACCTCATCAAACCAAAAATCGATTCTCTTCCCCCCTCCCCCAGGTCCATTAAGATGAAAAAGTAAACCTGCATGTCATCAGGCAAACAATGTGAGTGGAAATTATGGCTCAGCATGATTGTCTCTAATGCGGGCACAAGCACATAGGACAGCATGGGTCTGGAATTTTACCCTGTATGGCTCCAAAGAGTAGTTCAACCATTCTAGAGAAAAACTCCCCTATAAAATAAAGTCAGGTATATGAAGCATGAAATAAAATTGACACTATTTTAACAGTGCATTGGAGTGAAATGCATCCAGTGAGGTCTTATCAGAACAGGTGAATGCAGAAGAAAAGTCAGATATTTTCCTAAAATGCAGTATTTTTATTTTTATATTCAGTCTCAGGAAAAGTAGGGATAAAGTTGAAAAAAAATCCTAACAGTTAATGTCTTCAGTGTCAAGACTCTTATGACTCTACTTTCCAATCCTCTGTAGTAAACACTGGAGTATAGAATGAAATCTTCATGCAGATATTTGGAGTTGGGAGAAAGTCACATCAAAATTAAAGGATGAGAGTTCCTACACCCTTGAGAAAGCAGACTTTGTTCAGCTAATTCACCTTTAAATATTAAATATTAAACTTGCTAATCTAAATACATTTGAAAAGAATGAAGGACACGTACCTACTTAAAGAATACCAAAAATTGCTTTTTGTGAATATTTAAAACATACATAAACTTCGTGTGTGTGTGTGTGTGTGTGTGTGTGTGTACAAGAGAGGAAAATATAAATTTTAGTGTTATTAAGGCAATATCTCCAAAACCCCAATAGCAACAAACTTTTCTTCTTTCTTTTGCTCATGCTTTTTCCAACAGGCACTACTTATTGTTCACCCAATAGCATTTTCACATTTTCCCGTTTTAACAAAGAGAGAAATCTACTCTCTTTCACTTTACCATGTATTTCAAGAGAGAAAGGTGCAAGCCTAAGCCTGGAATGAATTATAGTTAATATAATTCAACTATGCTGGACCCAGTTACCTTCCCAAAGATTGATTAAGCAATCAATGTCAGCACTTAGGTTAATACCATTATTTACTGACTTTTGATAACTTTGCTCTATAATATTTTTTTAAATGCTTTCAAATTATAATGGTTTTGCTTTAAAAATGGCACAATAGTTAGAAGACACTCAAAGACATGTTGACAAACATAAACACAGTGTAAAAGTATTTCTGCCATGTGGCAAGAAAATAGACATAGTTCACAATTCAGTAAAAATGTCAGCTTCTTTTTTTCCCAGTATGGCTAACTAGAGAAGTCTGGCACTATTCTCCCTGTCGGGTCTGCGGCCGGCCGACCCAAACAGCCCTAGAAAAAATGCCTCGTTATCAGTCTTTCCCTAGGTGTCCCTTTTGGTGGGTGAGTGAATTGCCTAGATTCCTCTTTCCCTCCAGTCCCCATTGGAAGGAGACGGGGAAGAGAGCCGTGAAGAGAGGTGAGCACAGCCGCTGGCCCCAACCAGCCCGTTAAATGACACTCAGACGCGGCGGGGGTTCTTTCGAGCAGTTCCGTTTATTATCACACAAACGCTTGCTTTTAAAGGCAAATGGGGAAGCGAGGTTTTTACATCCTCCAGTCAGCTTAAAGGTTACAAGAGCATGCATCCTGTCTCAGTGCCTAGCTATTGCAATCACGCAGTGTTCACGAGTGTGGAAGCGTGTATTTGGCCAATAAGGGCTAAGGCAAGGTTCCTGCAGACACCCCCACCCTACTTCCTCCCGGCGCCGTCTTAGGCTGCCACATTAATATGCCCTTGTGGGCCCATAATGGTGCCGCTTGTAATGTCACTTAAGGTGGCGTTAGTTTTTAAGGCCTGACATCTCCCCACCGCAAAAGAGACCCAAAAACAGACAAACAAATATATTTTGACTGTAAAGACTGAGGAAATATGCTGCAGAGCACCAGGAGAGTGACAAGATCCTTGTGGAGTACAGAATATGGAAATGGCACCATAGAGAGCAGAGCAGGGCATCCAGCCTCCACCCTGCTGCAGCTACCAGCCTAAAATCAGATGAAAAAATGGTAAGCTGGATAAGACCCCAGTTATTTCCATTGCTGCCACAAATGTCAGTGATCCCGTCCACAAGAGAGATTTCCAGTATTTTCAGGATGCAGGCACAGTTGGAGAGTAGCTAGGAGTTAGTGTAGCTGCACAGTCTCATAGTGGAAACCCAGGAAGAGGAAACCCCTCCTTCCCTGAGTGGCAACAATGCAACACCATCTTGAAGTCAAACTCATGGATGGAGTGTGCCCTGGCCTGGACCTGGAGAGATGGGCTCCCTTTGGAGGCCCTGCCTACATTCTGCCATGCCCACATGCGTGCTGGTGGTAACAAAGCTCAAGCTGCCTATAGCCTAGGACAGACAGTGTCTGGACCCATGCAGCACCACCTCCTCATGCTGCCCCTCACCCCCACCCCAGCCCCCAGGTGAGCAGGCACATCAACTGAGCAGAAAAGCTGCCAAAGTGTGACTTTCCCTACATTCATGGCCTGCCCTGCATAGCCCATGGACCCAGTGAATCCACAGGTGCCCACATTGGCTCACAACCAGCCTGACATTAATCCCACCTCCCCCACAACCCTCCACACATTTGCATGAGTGCCAGCAGGACTACAATCCCAGCTGCTTGGAGGCTGGGCCAGAGAGAGGGACCTATACCCCAGAATCTCAGCCTATGTGACACTCTCTGCCCTCCCCACTAGGTGGGCAAGCGGACCAGCTGGGAAAGATAATTGTCAGTAAGTGGTTATTCCTCACATCCGTAAGCACCCATCCTGCACAACCTGCAGACCTGCTGAGTCCACGGGTGCCCATGTCAACAGCCAGACTGGTAGTGGCCCCTCTTCCTCCCACAGCCCTCCACAGAGCCCTTGAGACCTGCTTCTTCCTTGCAGGTTTTCTACAGGCTCAACCTTTGATCCAGTAGCCCTCTACAGAGCTGCCAGGAACTGTTATATCAGTGTTTACCTGCTCCCAGGCTAACAGTATACCAGGCAGGGGCTTTGATGCTCCAAGGCAGGCCTCTACAGAGCTGCTGGGCTCAGCTGCACCCTTGCTGGATTGTGCCAGGCTAAACAGCTGATCAGGCAGCAATGTGCAGAGCCACCAGGCCCTGCAGCACCTGTGTACACCTACTCCCAAGCCAACAGCTGGCTGGGTAGCAGCTTTTCCTCCCCACAGCATCCTTCCAGAGATCCTGTGAGTCCTAAGGCATCCATGCACACTTGCTCTGGGTCCAACAGATGAGTCAGTTGCCCTCTATAGAGGCACCAGAACCTGCTGCACCAGTGGATACCTGCTCACTGAGTGACAGAAAATCACCCACCCTAACAAGAAACCCACCCCAATAAGAAACTGCCAAGGGCCCTACCACATAGGCCACAAAGGCACCCACATAAAACTCCTAGATTAATACAATTGAGGAAGTCACATGAAGCCTGTGCTATCACACTAACCCAGATCCAGACTTAAAATACACAACTCACCTGTCAATATAGAACTTTGACAGGAAAGAATCTTCTACTCAAAAATCACTCCTAAAATTAAAAGTGGTGACTACACTACCAGATGCCCAGACATCAATGTAGAGATAAAAGAAGCATGAAAAAAATAGGAAAACATGACTCTCCCAAAAGAAGACGGCAATTATCCGATATCAGACCCCCAAAACAGAAAATCAATGAATCATCTGAAGAGGGATCCCAAATAGTAATACTAAGGTACCCAACATGACGGATAAAAAAAAAAAAAAAATAGATAGAAATCACGATTAAGTCATAATGAAAATCCAGGACAGGTATGAGAAATTCAGCAAAGAGACAGACACAATAAAATTTTTTTTAAAAAGGCAGAAATTCTGAAACTAAAGAACTCATTCAACAAAATAAAATTACAACCAAGAGCAAAATCAGCAGGCTAGAACAAGCAGAAGAATGAATGTCTGAACTAGAAGGCAAGGTTTTTGAGTTAACACAGTTGGGCAAAAAAAGAAAAAGGAAAAAAAGAACTTTGAAAACTGAAGAAAACATGCAAGACCTTTCTGATAACCTCAAGCATACAAACATCCACATTATGGGTGTACCAGAAGCGAAAGAAAATGGAAAAGGCATTGAAAGCCTATTTAATGAACTAATAGCTGAAAACTTTGCAAGTATTAGGAGAGACATGGTCTTACAGATCTAAGATGCTCAAAGGTCCCCAAAAGGATTCAACCTGAAAAGGACTTCCCCAAGACACCTTATAGTCAAACTTGTCAAAAATCAAAGACAGAGAAAAAATTCTAAAAACAGCAAGAAAAAAGTGTCAAATCACCTGTAAGAGAATCCCCATCAGGGTAAAAGCAGACTTCTCAACAGAAACCCTACAGGCCAGGACAGAGCAGGATGATATATTCAAAGTGCTAAAAGAAAAAAACTGCCAACCAAGAATACTATATCCAGCAAAGCTTTCCTTCAGAAATGGAGGAGAAATAGTACCTTTCCCAGACAAACAAAAACTGTGGGAATTTACCACCACAAGTCCAGCCTTTCAACAAATCCTCAAGGGAATCCTATACCTAGAATCAAAAGAGTGATATATATCATCATAATACATGAAAAAGAATAAAAACTGCTAGTAGAACAGATATACAAATGAGAGAGAGAAAAAGTATCTTATCACTATAAAAAAAAACACCCAACAGCAAAGATAAGCAATAAAAGGGAAAGAAAAGAACAAAACAAATATAAAACAACCATAAAGAAATTAATAAAGTAGCAGGATAAGGCAATACCTTTCAATAACAACACTGAATGTAAATGGATTAAATTCCCCATTTAAAAGATATAGATGGCTGAATGGATTAAAAAACTAGACCCAACTACATGCTACTTGCAAGAAACTCACTTCACCAATAAAGACACACATAAACTAATAGTGAAGGGATGGAAAAAGACAGTCCATGCAAATGGAAACCAAAACAAGCAGGAATTGCTTTACTTATATCAGATAAAATAGACTGCAAACCAACAACTATAAAAAGAGAAAAATAAAGACTTTATATAATGATAACAGAATCAATGCAGCAAGAGGAGATAACAATCATAAATATATATGTACCCAACAACGAAGCACCCACATATATAAAGTAACTGTTATTGGATCTAAGGGGAGAGGAAGAACCCAACACAATAATAGTTGGGGAATTTAACATGCCACTCTCAGCATTGGACAGATCATCTAGACAAAGAATTAGCAGATAAATGTTGGATATTTGATATAAACAGCACTTAAGACCAAATGGATTTGACAGACATATAAAGAACATTTCATCCAACAATGGCAGAATATACATTCTTTTCACCAGCACACAGATCATTCTCCAGGACAAACCACATGTTAGGCCACATATTAAGTCTCAACAAATTTAAAAAGATTGAAATCATACCCAGTATATTTTCAGACCACAATGGAATAATATTAGAAATTAGCAACAAACAAATCTTTGGAAACTAAAAAAGCACATGGAAATTAAACAACATTCTCTTGAAGGACCAATGGGTCAAAGAAGAAATTAAGCAAGAAATCAAAATACAACAAGAAAAAAAAGCTACAGGCCCATATCTTTAATAAACATAGATGCAAAATCTTCAGCACAATATTAACAGAGAGAATACAACAGTACATCAAAAAGATTATACACCACAATAAAGGGGGATTTATCCTAGTGATGCAAGGGTGGTTCAACATATTCAAATCAATAAATGTGATGCACCACATCAACAAAATTGAAGACAAAAATTATATGATAATCTCAATAGATGCAGAAAAAGGATTTGACAAACTTCAATATCCCTTCATGATAAAGAGTCACAAGAAATTAGGTATAGAAGGAATGCATCTCAACCCAATAACAACCATATGTGACAGACCTACCACCAACATCATCCTGAATGAGTAAAAGCTAAAAGCTTTTCCTTTAAGAATAGGAACAAGATAAAGATGCCCACTATCACCACTCCTATGCAACATAGTATTGGAAGTATTAGCTATAGCAATTAGGCAAGAGAAAGAAATAAAGGACATGTAAATTGAAAAGACAAAGTCAAATTGTGCCTGTTTGCATATGACATGATCCTATATATAGAAAAACCTACAAACTCTAACAAAAAACCTCCAGAGCTGATAAACAAATTAGGTTGCAGGTTACAAAATCAACACAAAAAAATTGGTACTGTTTTTATATACCAACAACAAACAAGCAGAAAAAGAAATCAAGAAAATAAGCCCGTTTACAATAGCTACCGAAAGAATAAAATACCTAAGAATAAATTTAAACAAGGAGGTGAAAGATCTCTAAAGTGAGAAATATGAAACACTGCTGAAAGAAATTAAAGAGGACACCAAAATATGGAAAGACATTCCACGTTCATGGATTGGAAGAATTAACATTGTGAAAATGTCCATACTACCCAAAACCATCTGCAGATTCAATGTGATTCCCATGAAAATACCAAGGACTGCCTTCACAGAAATAGATAAAACAATCTTAACATTCATATGGAATAACAAAAGACCCCCAATAGCAAAAGCAGTCCTGAGCAAAAAAATAAAGCCAGAGGCATAATGATACCCGAATTCAAATTATAGTACAAAACTATAGTAACCAAACGGCATGGTACTTGCATAAAAACAGACATGTAGACCAATGGAACAGGATAGAGAACTCAGAAATCAACCCACATACTTACAGCCAACTGATCTTGACAAAGGTACCAAGGACATGTATTGGGGAAAAGACTGCCTCTTCAATAAGAGGTGCTGGAAAAACTAGATATCCATATGTAAAAGAAAGAAATTAGGCTTGTACCTCTCACCATACACCCAAATCAACTCAAAATGGATTAAAGACTTAAATGTAAGACCTTAAACCATAAAACTCCCAAAATAAAACATAGGGGAAACACTTCACAATGTAGGACTGTGCAAAGACTTTATGAACAAGACTTCAAAAGTGCAAACAACAAAAGAAAAATACACAAATGGAATTATATTAAACTAAAAAGCTTCTGCATAGCAAAGGAAACAATCAACAGAGTGAAAAGACAGCCTACAGAATGGGAAAAAAATATTTGCAAATGATACATCTGACAAAGGATTAAAATCCAGAATATACAAGAAACTCAAACAACTTGATATTAAAAAATCAAATAATCCAATTAAAAAATAGGCAAAGGAGCTGAATAGAGATTTTTCAAAGTAAGATATACAAATGGCCAACAAGTATATGAAAAAATGCTTAACAACACTAACCATCAGGGAAATGTAAATCAAAACCACATTGAGATATTATTTCATGCCTATTTAGACTGGCTATTATCAAAAAGACAGAGAATTACAAATGCTGGCAATGATGCAGAGAAAGAGAATCCTTTATACACTGTTGGTGAGACTGTAAATCAGAGCAGCCATTATGCAAAACAGTATGAAGGTTTCTCAAACAACTACAGATAGAACTACCATATGATCCAGCAATCCCAGTACTGGGTATATACCCAAAGGAATGGAAATCATCATATCGAAGGGTTACCTGCACTCCGAAGTTCATTGCAGCTCTATTTACAATAGCCAAGACATGGAATCATCCTAAATGTCCATCAGTGGAAGAATGGATAGGAAAATCTGGTATATATACAACGGAATACTACTCAGCCATGGATAACTTGGAGAAAATTATGTTAAGTGAAACAGGCCTGGGAGAGAGAGAGAGAGAGAGAGAGAGAGAGAGAGGAAGGGAGGGAGGGAGGGAGGATCTGATCATTACACATGGCACATACATATTGATATTCAACTCTGTACCCCACAAATATGTTTAATCAATTATTTGTCAATAAAAAAAATGCTGGCTTTGATATTATGATTTTTAAAAATATTTTAAATTATAAGATTTGTATTTTTTTAAATTTTTGCCTAAAATAAAACTATTGCTACTTTATATTTCCCTATTTTAATTTTTCCTATAGAAGTTTATAGTTTGTGACTACATTCAAATTAGTGAGATGCATTAAACAATTTCAGAATTTTTCTGGAGACTTTGCAAAAGGTAGAAAAATAGGATATTGTAGAATTACTAGAAGTATAGCATTTATAGTTTAAAAAGTAAGAGTTTTCACCATGATTAACAAAAAGCACTGCTTTTTATTATTTTGGTTGAAATTTAAGTTTGTTTTTTTTTTTTTCTAAATGGTCTTATTTCATGAAACAGTTACTTCTCCACCTCTTGATTTCATGTGGCACAGGACACCAAAACCGATCTGATGGGGGAAATCATCTCATTGAACTTCTGTCTTACTAACTACATGTACTCAAGTGTGGGCAAGTTACTGTTTAGGTTAGAATGACTGATATCCCATTTCTTTCTGTAAAATTCTCATAGTTCTTTCTTCATCACTTTCCCTTGGAAAACTCCACTACTCCTTTTAAATGCCTGATATCTGCTATCAACCAGCTAATTAATAAATAATAAAAATACGTTTTTCAGCTCTTGGTCTTGTTTTTCTGGTTTCGTTGTTACCTGATTATATATTTATATATTCCCAGTTCTAACAGGTTTCCATGGTAAATATAAGTAACCTATCTTTTTACTGCTTAGATTAGAAAAAAAAACTTTTAGTTTATGTGAAGAAAGGCATACATAAAGAAGTAGATGGCAGTACTTTATAGTGGAATATGCTATCAAAAGCCCAATCAATTCACAGCCAGAGGATGCTTCCCAAGAAATTGCACCATCTACTTTCACAAAGATCTCCAGAGTCAGGGCAGAACTTTCAATTCACCTTCTATGATCTATATCCATTTCCTCAAGTCACCCTGCCTCAGTTTGTCTTTATAGTCCATTTGTCTCAGTCTGAAAACTGTCTGGTCTCTGGCGTGTCATAGAATTAATTCAAGGAGTATTTTCATGAATATATTCTGGTCTGCAAGTTCCCTTCAAATGCAGGTTATTTTTTTTACTCTGATTAGACCAGTTCAACATACACAACCTCTGATGTGATAGGGAATCTAAACTAGCTGGTCTCGTTTCATTTCTTATCAGAAGGATTCTATGATTTTTAGAATCTAGAAATAAGTGATGAATGGTTTAGAGAATTTCAGATACCAGCATCCATAGTTAATACCTACTCATAGTCATTGCTTCCTCCAAGATATAGGCATTTTGAAAATTATCTGTAGGTAATTTTCAACATGGCTATGGCCATTAAAATCCATGCAGTCCAATATTTTTCTTGGTTTTCCTCCTAACTTTCTTCCCTACATCAGTTTTACAACTTCTCTACTCTACCACCCACTGGTAAGAACACACAAATCCATGGCATGGATACCTGGCTCCACCCATCCCCACCTCCTTCTTGTCATATTAAGTTATGAATGAAGGGTTCAGATGGTGAGGGGTAAAGTACATTCTATTTATTGTAGTATAGCTATCTTTTTACTATTATTTTGCTTTTACGTTTTGTGTTGGGAAATGATAAATTGTAATGACTGCAAGATTGGGCTCTTCTGCAATTCCACTTCTTACTGGCTGGGCAGCATTACTAAATCTCTCCTAGCTCCAATTTTTTCATCTGTAAAAAGAAGATAATATTACTACATTATAAGGTTGTTGTGAAGATTAAACAAGAAAATACCATTAGCTGACACATTTTAAGCATTCAACAAATTATTTGGGGAACTAATATAAAAATGCAGCCAATCTTTTGCTTTTAAGAGAAATATCAAGATGTTTTTCAAAAAGGCAGCAGTTTCTGGAGTTTTTCATGTTCTCTGGAGTACAATGAGGTAGATGGAAAGAGGAAACAATATCTTTGCTTTTTACACTTTCATTATTCTTGGAATTCCTGACTTTCAAAGAGGTGCAAGAACAGAATAGCATGTCAAAGGGTAACACATCGTCTGTAATTCTGGCATTTGAAATGATATACACAGAACTTTCTTTATCATTCTTTTACTATTTGATTCCACTTTAAGTTTCCCTTTCTGACCACAATTGTAGCTTTCTGAAAGAGAATGCTGAACTATAGGAAATAAAAATGAAATGATAATCCGAAAGGCGAACAGTAGCTATCAGTCAAATTTCTTTTTAAAATGGAGTATTTATTTCAGGCTACTTGTTGGTGACAACAGGGGAGAAAAATCTTTATGTCAGTACATTTCTTGTCTGATAGAAAGAACCTGCCCTCTTTTGACATCTCATTGAAAAGAGGGAAAAACGTGATTCCTTAATTTAAATTGCACTCTTCCTCAATAGAGATTAGCAAAATTTCCCTTCATCTTTATTTTCGATACCCCATTATTCCCTTGGTTTGCATTTAAAGATAAGTCTTCTTTTAGGCTAGAAATTATCTTTGCTCCCCAGACAGGTTTGACAGCATTTATTCTTAAATGAATCTTATAGCAAAAGAAAAATAATGTATTCTGAAACAAAAAGACCTCATATTTTCCATGTTAAAACCTTTCTATATTTTTATTCTTCTTCAGAAACTAAAAGCTCTAAAATTGTTGAGGTCTTCAACTTTTAAATGTAACTAAATCAAGACTTTTCCTTATAGATAGTTCACCAGGAATTGGGCAGCCTAGGGAACTTTAGTGCCACAGCTAATGTTTTCATGGGCTTTAAGTGACTACTGTAATTTAATAGCAACAAGTTTAGAAAAATAAAAGCAACAACTTGACTTCTCTTTCCCAGGGAAGTTCAATTAATTCAGTTGGGCATTTAGTTGCTAAATTTTTACCAAAGCTGGAGTTTCTAAAGTTATTTCAATATAAATAAGTAAAATGCCATGAATTCCTTTTGTGCAGTAGATTTTATTGTGTAAAGAGATTTGAATGCTTCAGCTTGTAACCTGTATCCCCTGACATATGAATATTATTTTTCTCTTATTTTTATGTAGAAGCTTAAGCCTAAGGTGTCATATTTGTCTTTTATTTTCTTACTTTTTCTTTATACTTCCAAATGCAATACTATAATCAAAACTGAAAATAGCAAATTTTCTTCTGCCAATACTTCCAATTTCTACTTTTAAACGGATTATCTCCTGTCCCTTTATTTTTCCCATGAAATACAAGTAATCATGGCCTGGGTTGTTGACCATGAAGGGTAAACTCTGAAAACTAAATAATATTAGGATAATCTAAGTCATTACATGAATTCTCTTTAGAGAAAGAACTCAATAATGGAATACTCTGAAGCTTCATAAATTGTGTTGTAGGAAAATACTTAATAAAGTAAAAAGATATCCATCATATATTAAGTGGAAAGTCAGGTTACAAAATAGCATCTACACTCTGATCATGTTTGTCTTAGCTCTCCATCCCCAACCTTCTACCATCAATTTTTTATTCCCAGTGTTCCAGTCACAGGGTCCCCTGCATTCATAAAAATTGGGTCAGCTCCTGAATGGCCTAGTCAACCAACACTCCCAGCCTCTTTCACCCTAGTGTCATCCAGCCAGAATTGTCCTGTGACACTTTTGCTTTTGCTTTTCTAATTTAGGAGTTGCCTTTACCTCCATTTCTCTCTCATTCCATCCTCACCCCCTAGCCATCACCCTTCCTTTGGCCTTATGTAAGTACACATTTTGCTACCTTAAAGAAAAAGCTTCAAGAGCAATCATGTGCTATTAAATATTTAACAACTAGTTTTATTTGGGGGAAGGGAGAGCCATTATATGCAGCATTCGCTGATTTTTTTTTTTTTTTTTTTTTTTTTTTTTTTGGTGTAAGGGCCACTACCATGGTCTCTTTAAAGCCATCAATGCGGCATCAGTCAGCATCAAGTCAGAAACAGATGTGCAGTGAGCACACTATTATATAATATTTCTACCATGCCATTCCAATAGATAGAAATAACCTCAAGGGCATAGATCATAGTAAAATGTGGAAAAATAATTAGTAAGCGATCAGTTTTCAGTATTAATTATCTTTGCTTTTAACACAACTTGTTAGTTCATGTAACTGAATTTTTAAGAATGGCTGTGTTTCGTGATCAGCTCACAAATTCCTGGAAATTTAACTACTGGCTCTTACAGGCTGGCTCCAGGACCCCAGTGCTCAAGAGAATCACAAAAATATGGTCCTGATAATATTGAGCCACTGATTTATTGCTAAAAACCGTATACTCCAAACATTTTGTCACGTCAGAAAGTCAACCTAGGTTTGATTAAGCTACTTAGTCAAGTTTTCTGTGACTGTAGACTAGGTATTCCTAGCTGATATACCCAACACACTCTTTTCTGCCTCATTCTTACTGCTTATTTTCATGCCTTTGCTGAGAACACCCACCCACTCACAGTACCCCCAATATTCATTAGGCTGGCTCCTCAAAACTGAGGTCCCAGGCCAAAGTCATCACTTTAAAATTGTTTCCCTAATCCCCTATTTAATGTTTCCATTTTCTATCACATTCCCTTGTTTTGTTTCATCACACTTGTAACTATCTGAAACTCTATTTCTTTGCTTGGTATTGCCTGTTTCCTTGACCAGAGGGAAAACTCTTTGAGAGAGGTCCACTGAACTTAGCTGTCTCTTTAATTGCTGAACCCCCAGCACCTAATTCAGAGCCAGGTGCATAGTAAGCACTCAGTAGATGCGAGCATGATTAATGCATCTACATCCCAACAAGTTTTTAGGAGAATAAATCAAAGGAAGCTGGCTCAATTGCTCTGTAAGATATGTATCCTCCATATTAAACTACTTCCAGTGGTGAATGGGATTTTTTAAATTTCTGATGATTTGTTAAAGCTCTTAAAATCTCTAAGGAAGGTTTTTAATCATACTAAGTCTGAATTTTTTTGAAATGGACTAAAATTTTTAACAGCTTTATCAAGGTATTGTAGACATACTATAAAATTCCACTGGTTAAGAGGACAATTCAATGACTTTTAGTAAATTTAGAGACTTAAACAATCATTGCCATAATATTGTGATGCTTTTGCTACGATATTTAAGAACTCTTTGCCTAACCTAAAGTTGCAATTGTTCTAAGGTGTGTCAAATTCAGATCTATAGACTGTTAAAATGTTTCTTACCCTACAAAACTTTCCATTTTTCCACTGAACTTAATTTTTTATTTTGCAAGTTGATTCCTGTTTCTATATCATTAACTGAATAATATAAAATGCAACCATTTTATTATCCAAAATTTATCTTAGTATTCCTTCTATTTCAAAATATATGGATATACACTAGGTCATTTTTAACACTTCTTCCCAATTAAAGGTATTGTACTGCAGAGTGTGCAGCTGATAGGGCCAAAGGCCAAAGATACATGATGGTGAGAATTTGGGAACTGCCTGAAGGTAGTTTGGCGGGTATGTTAGACAAGGTCACAGAGAGGACATAGCCAGTATGGTTGAGAGATAGGTTACACTGAGCAAATATGTAAAAGTGTTGAGGAAAAAGGGAGTCAAGGTTCTCACTAGCTTAGAAGCTATTTATAAACATGGAAATAGAAAAGACTAGAAGGAACCCCAAGGACGTATTGGTATAAACTCATTATTTTATACTACGCATGTATGCAGATACATACAGAAATACTATAGATGTATATTGTTTGAATATTTATATGTAAGAGCGTTATATAAATGTACATATTTCCTAGCACTGTCTGCTGAGAGGGCATGAAGACAATGACAACCAATTGGCATTATTTTCATTTTCTCAAAGCTATTTGATGTCTTGCTTAATATAAGATGGCTGAATTCTCATATCTGTTTCTGTATTCAACCTGTTTCAATATGTTATTGTGGTATCTGTAATGATCTGAAAAGGCTGTCAAATATTCCTTCCATTTCCAATTGACAATCTATGGGAAGCTTGATTTCCATCATATACTTAGTCAATTGGAAATGGAAGGAATATTTGATAGCCTTTTCAGATCATTACAGATACCCTTCTTTTGTGCTACACCAAAACTCACAAGCGATAGTTCTTAATGAATAATTGCAACTTGAAATCTAAAACCCATCACTGAACTTTTGTATATTGCTACATTAAAATCCATTGTTCTAAACTGCAATTTAAATAGATTTTTTATTCATGTATGATTTTGTAACACCATTTGTTAGTCCTTGAGAAATTAATTTAACTTAACTTTATTGAGTTAAGGAAATCTTCCAAATGTTGACACATTTCATCATACAATATTTAAAAAAACTACATTTTTTTAATAGCATCAGTAATCTCATCAGAAAAGTCAAGCTGGAAAGCTGTCACACTCATGTATAACAGATACTTAAATTTTCAAAAAATTCTTATTTTCACTTGAAAGTTTGAATTTTATTACTGAAAAGAAATTGTTGCCTTGGTGGTGTATATTTAAGTGATAAAATCACTTCACTGATTTTTGATAAAACCTCTGCCAACACCTACATCTGAATAATAAAAGTTTTCCTGTTAGTCATTCTTTCAAATAAAAACCGTATTCCATAAAAATGTGGTTAGTTCAGATTGAACTTAGACAATCACACAAGTGTAAAGACAACCATCATATTTCAAAATAGAGTTAAAATGATTTAAGTATACTTTCTACTTTATTCACAGGGTATTTATTCATAGGGTAAAAACATATACTCAAATATACATGCAAAAGAATAAAGTTGAATTCTTACCTTACATCATATACAAAAATTAACTCAAAATACCTCAAACCCTAAATATATGAGCTAAAACTATAAAACTCTAAAAGAAAACATAGGGAGAAAACTTCATGACATTAGATTAAGCAAGGATTTCTCAGGTATGACACTAAAAGCACAGACAACAAAAGAAAAAATAGATAAATTGAACTACATCAAAATTGAAAATTTTTATGCATCAAAGGATACAAACAGTGTAGTAAAAAGTCAACCCACAGAATGGGAGAAAACATTTGCAAATTATATGTCTTTTAAGCAATTATTATCCAGAATATATAAAGAACTCCTAAAACTCAGCAACAACAAAAATTAGATTACAAAATGGGCAAAGGACTTGAATAGACAGTTCTCCAAAGAAAATATACAAATAACCAATTAATACATGAAAAGATGCTTAACATCACTAGTCATTAGGGAAATGCATATTAAACCAAAAATAAAATACCACCGCATAGCCATTAGAAGGGCTACAGTTGGAAGGAAGGAAGGAAGGAAGGAAGGAAGGAAGGAGCAAAAGCATTGGTGAGCATATGGAGAAGTTGGAACTCTTGTGCATGTGCATAATTATTGCTGGGTATGTAAGTATACTTATGGTTTAACCACTACAGAAAACAGTTGACTGTTCCTCAAAAAATTAAAAGTAGAATTGTCATGTGATGCAACAATCTCACTTCTGGGTATACACCACAAAAAATTGAAATGAGGGACTTGAAGAGATATTTGCATATCCATTTTTATAGCAGAATTGTTTGCAATAGCCAAAAGATGGGAGCAATCCAAATGTTCATTCATTGATGAATGGACGAACAAAATGTGATATACACATACAATGGAGGATTATTCAGACTTAAAAAAACAGGAAATTTTGACATATGTACAAACATGGATAAACCTTGAGGATATTACGCTAAGTGAAATAAGTCACTTGCAAAAGAACAAATATTACACGATTCCACTTATGAGGTACCAAGAGTAGTCAGATTTATAGAGATAGAAAATGGAACGGTGATTGCCAGGGGCTGGGGGAGGGTAAAACAGGGAGTTGTTACTTAATGGGCATAGAGCTTTAGTTTTGCAAGATGAAAAGAGTTCTGAAGGTAGATTGTGGTGACAGTAGCACAATGTGAATGTAACTACTGCCACTGATCTGTACATCTAAAAATGGTTAAGATGGTTAATTTCATGTTATATGTGTTTAACATAGTTAAACTTTCTAAAAAAGTGTACTCAGGAGTTGATATTAAATAAAATTAATAATTTTTACCATATCATCAAGGACATTCTTAAGTGAAACAGACGTTTTGTGTTACTTTAAGTGAACGGCAATAAAGAGTTCAGTGATTAATGGTACAATTTGCTGCCATTGCCTTGATTTATGCTAAGGAGCCAGAAGTTCACACCCCATTGCTAGTGCATCATCAATGCAATTGTCAACATAAAAAAAAAAGGATAAATATAATTTTACTATTACTAAGAAAATAGTTTTGCTCTCTCCTTCTCCCTAAAGGGGTCATAGGGAGCCCCCAACAGCCTACGAACAGCATTTGGAAAACCACTGAGTTATTATAGCTAACATTCTTATGCCCTAATTAGTCAAGTGATATGGCTTTGTCTGAAAATTCTTAGCCAAAACTCTGAACTCTTTGCAAACAGTGACTACATGTAATATAAAACGCATTCTATACTCATTTAATGTTTAAAATAAATACAACATATCTTTTAATTATTTGGCCACCCAGTCTTGCTAGAATTTCGTACTCAATTGTCAGTCCCCCAAAATGTCTGTCTATACAACGTTAACTATGAATCATTTTTTTTTAAAACAGGAATAACAGATTTTTTTTTTTAATTTTTACATTCTTTTCCTTTGAACTCCAGGAAAGTTAGCTCCTTTCCTTGGACAATTTGACCACACTTTCATAAATTTTCAACATATACATATTTTATATAAAAAGAAAAAATGATTAATACTAAGTATTTTGTGTATCACAGTGTTACACAATTACGTAAAAACCAAACATTAAGAAAAGGCATATAACAAAACGTTGAAGGAAAATACACCAAAATATTAATAGTCATCATGTTTTAAAAGTGATTCCCACCCTACTTTCTACCTTTCCGAATTCTCTATATTTTCCTATATATCACTTAGTTGAAAGAAAAATATTATTTCATAAAATTGCTATTGCACATTTTATCAGTTTTATGCACAGAAAGCAGTTATTTCCTTTATTGTCTGAACTATACAGTTGAGGCCAATTGTGCTTGTTCAAATACTTCAAAGTTCCCTTAAACACATAAAAAATTAACATTTTCTCCTATTTAAATTCAATAGGCTATTCTCTTCCACTTTTCACATGTGCTAGTTTAAGTCTGACATTTAGAAACTGCCTAAAAAAGTTTCTGTGAATGGAATTCTGCCAAAAAATAAAAGTTTATTATCTCTCTGGTTATATACCACTAGACTACTCTGCCCTCTCATGTCCAGCTGTTCTACAAAATTCTTGCATAAGTTTACTAGCCATTACCTTTGTGCTAAATACTATACAAACAACAAACTGATAATAGAGACAAATAAATTATGCTAAATATTCTGCATCAGACCTAAAATCTGGCCAACTACTGCATTTAGAAAGCTTTAAACAATCATTCTATAAAACGTACCAAGAATGCCCCTAGGTACATTCTCAAACAGTTAATATTCTGAGAAGCTTATTGTATTAGTCAGGGTTTCCCTGAGAAATAGAACAGAAGATAGATATATAGATAGACAGATGGATAGATAAGAGAAAGATTTATTTTAAGGAATCGGCTCATGCAATAGTGGAGGTACAAGTCCAAAACCTGCAGAGTAGGACAGCATGCTGGAGACCCGGGAAAGAGCTGTAGTTAAGCCCAAAGGCCATTTGCCAGCAAATGTCCTTCTTACTCAGGGAAGGTCAATCCTGGTACAATTAAGGACTCCAGCTGATTGGATGAGACCCAGCCACATTATAGAGGGTAATGTGCACAAAGTCTACCAATTTAAATGTTGATCTCATATTTAAAAAACACCTTCATAAACATCCAGAACAATGTTGCAACAAATATCTGGGCACCATGGCCCAGCCAATTTGGAGATATAAAATTTATCATAATACCTGTGATATAAGCCAAGGTAAAGATATGAGCCTCAAAGCATCTCCACCACCCCTTACTAAAACCTTATATAGTTGCCATTTATTAATAGTTACTTTTCTTTTTTTTATGAAACATAATTGATTGTACATATCTGTGGGAGACAGCACTGAATATTGCACCTGTGTGCAATATGTGATGCTCAAATCAGAATAATTACTATACTCAACATTATACAATGTAGTCAGTCATCTTTTGTCCTCCTTTACCAATTTCTCACTAAACCCCCCTCCACCTCCCCTTTTGCACCTCTAGTGGCCTCAGGTCTCTTCTCTACTTTTGAAAGTTCAACAAATTATTGTCATTATATATCTTTCTTTCTTTCTTTCTTTTTAAATTTACTTATTTTTTAGCTCCCACTTATGACTGAAGACATGCAGTATTTCTATTTCTGTGCCTGACTCATGTCACTTATAATTTTCCCTAAAATCATCCGTGTTGCTGCGAATGGCAGAATTTCATTCTTTTTTATGGTGGAGTAGTATGCCATTGTGTTTATATATCACATTTTCCTTATTCAGTTGTTTGTTGATGGAAATTTAGATTGGTTCCAACTTCTGGCTATTGTAAATAGAGCTGCAGTTAACATGGGTGATATAGTTTAAATGTGTTGTCCCCACCAAAACTCATGTTAATTATTTGGCCCCAATAAATGACATGATCCCCAATGTGGCAGTGCTGGAAGCTGTTTGAGTCTTGGGGGTGGATCCCTCACAAATGGATTGATGCTCTTTCTGGGGGGTGGGGGTCCTGAGAGAGACCTAGCTCTACCAGGTCCTGCAAAAGCTGTTTGTATAAAAGACCCTGGCACCTCCCCTCTCTCTCTTCTTTCCTCTCGCCATGTGTTCTGCTTGCACCTGCCGGCTGCCTGCCACTTTCCGCCACGAGTAGAAGCAGCCTGAGACCCTTGCCTGATGCAGCTGTCCCAGAATCGCAAGCCAAATAAACTTCTTTTCTTTATAAATTACCCAGTCTCGGGTATTCTGTTATAGCAACACACAACCAACTAATAAAATGGGATTGCAGGTTCCTTTGACATGATGATTTCTATTCCTTTGGAGGTGTATACCCAGCAATGAGATTGCTGGATCGTAGGGCACTTCTATCTTTAGTTGTTGGAGAAAACTCTGTATTGTTTTCCATAATGGCTACACTAATGTACTGTCGCACCAACAGTGTAGGAAAGTTCTTCTTTCTCCAAATCATCATCAGCATTTATTTGCTGTGTTTTTTATAATAGCCAGTCTAACGTTGGTGAGATGATATCTCAATGTGCTTTTGATTTACATTTCCCAGATGGTAAGTGATATTGAGCATTTTTTCATGTGTCTGTTAGCCATTTGTGTATCTTCCTTTGAGAAATGCCTGTTCAATTCCTTTGTCCATTTTTGAATCAGGTTACTTGCTTTTTTACTGCTAAGTTGTTTGAATTCCTTGTATATTCTGGATATTAATCCCTCGTTAATTAATGGATATTAATCCATTAATATGGATGCATAGTTTGCAATTATTTTCTCCCATTTTGTAAGTTGTCTTTGCACTCTGTTAATTGTTTCTTTTCCTGTGCAGAAGCTTTATAGTTTGATATATCCCATTTTTTAAAAATTTTATCTGTTGTGGTTTGTGCTTTTGGGGTCTTATTCATTAAGTCTTTGCCCAATCCTACATCCTGAAATGTTTCCCTATGTTTTTTTTTTTATCTTTTTTTTTTTTTTGAATTTTATTTTGTTGATATACAATGTGGTTGATTATTGTGGCCCATTACCAAAACCTCCCTCCCTTCTCCCTCTCCCCCCTCCCACACAACAATGTCCTTTCTGTTTGCTTGTCGTATCAACTTCAAGGAATTGTAGTTGTTATGTCTTCTTCCCCGCCCCCCCAGGTGTTTTTTTTTTTTTTTTTTTTGAGTGTGTGTGAAATTTATTTATTTATTTTTAGCTCCCACCAGTAAGTGAGAACATGTGGTATTTCTCTTTCTGTGCCTGACTTGTTTCACTTAATATAATTCTCTCAAGGTCCATCCATGTTCTTGCAAATGGCAGTATTTCATTCGTTTTTATAGCTGAGTAGTATTCCATTGTGTAGATGTACCACATTTTCCGTATCCATTCATCCGATGATGGACATTTGGGCTGGTTCCAACTCTTGGCTATTGTAAAGAGTGCTGCGATGAACATTGGGAAACAGGTATACCTTCAACTTGATGATTTCCATTCCTCTGGGTATATTCCCAGCAGTGGGATAGCTGGGTCATATAGTAGATCTATCTGCAATTGTTTGAGGAACCTCCATACCATTTTCCATAGAGGCTGCACCATTTTGCAGTCCCACCAACAATGTATGAGAGTTCCTTTTTCTCCGCAACCTCGCCAGCATTTATTGTTCAGAGTCTTTTGGATTTTAGCCATCCTAACTGGGGTGAGATGGTATCTCAGTGTGGTTTTGATTTGCATTTCCTGGATGCTGAGTGATGTTGAGCGTTTTTTCATATGTCTGTTGGCCATTTGTATATCTTCCTTAGAGAAATGCCTATTTAGCTCTTTTGCCCATTTTTTAATTGGGCTGCTTGTTTTTTTCTTGTAAAGTTGTTTGAGTTCCTTGTATATTCCAGATATTAATCCTTTGTCAGATGTATATTTTGCAAATATTTTCTCCCACTCTGTTGGTTGTCTTTTAACTCTGTTAATTGTTTCTTTTGCTGTGCAGAAGCTTTTTAGTTTGATATAATCCCATTTGTTTATTTTTCCTTTGGTTGCCTGTGCTTTTGGGGTCATATTAGTTTTATAGCTCCAGGACTTACATTTAAGTCTTTAATTCATTTTGAGTTAATTTTGACATATGGTGAGAGGTATGGGTCTAGTTTCGTTCTTCTACATATGGATGTCCAGTTTTCCAAGCACCATTTATTGAAGAGGAAGTTTTTTCTCCAATGTATGTTCTTGGTGCCATTGTCAAAGATCAGTTGGCTGTAAGTATGTGGGTTTATTTCTGGGTTCCCTATTCTGTTCCATTGGTCTGATTGTCTGTTTTTATGCCAGTACCAGGCTGTTTTGGTTACTACAGCTTTGTAGTGTAATTTGAAGTCAGGTAGTATAATGCCTCTGGCTTTATTTTTATTTATTTGTTTGTTTGTTTGTTTGTTTTGCTCAAGATTGCTTTGGCTATTTGGGGTGTTTTGTTGTTCCATATTAATTTTAGGATTCTTTTTTTATTTCTGTGAAGAATGTCATTGGTATTTTGATGGGGATTGAATTGAATCTGTAAACTGCTTTGGGTAGTACTGACATTTCTATAGTGTTAGTTTTTCCAATCCAAGAACAGGGAATATCTTTCCATCATTTTGTGTCCTCTTTCATTTCTTTGAGCAGTGTATTGTAGTTCTCATTGTGGCAATCTTTCACATCATGGGTTAAATTGATTCCTAGGTATTTTATTTTTTTAGAGACTATTGTAAATGGGCTTGCTTTCTTGATTTATTTTTCTGCTAGTACGTTACTGGAGTATAAAAACACAATGATTTTTTCATGTTGATTTTGTATTCTGTAATTTTACTGAAATTGTTTAACAGTTCTAAGTGTTTTTTGGTAGAGTCTTTAGGTTTTCTATGTATAGGATAAAGTCATCTGGGGATAGGAACAGTTTGACTTCGTATTTTCCAATCTGGATGCCTTTTATTTCTTTTTCTTGCCTGATTGTGCTGGCTAGTCCTTCCAATATTATGTCAAATAAGAGTGGTAATAGTGGGCATCCTTATGTTCATGAAAATACCAGAAGTGGTTAGTCATATATGGCTTTTATTGTCTTAAGATACTTTTCTTCTACACCTAATTTGCTGAGAGTCTTTATCATGGAGACATGATAAATTTTGTCAAATGCTTTTCCATGTCTAGTGAGATAATCATATGGTTTTTGCCCTTGATTTTGATGATGTAATTTATCACATTTATTGGCCTATTGACCCACACATGTTGAATAATCCCTGTATCCCTGGGATGAATCCCAGGTGATCATGGTGTATTTTTTTTTTTTTTTTGATATGTCACTGTATTCTGTTTGCTAATATTTTGCTGAGGATTTTTGCATCTATTTTCATTAGAGATATTAGCCTGTAGTTTTCTTCTTTTGTTATATCTTTGTCTGGTTTCGGTATTAGGGTAATATTGACCTCATAGAATGAATTCAGCAAATAAACTCCATTTCAATTTTTTGGAATAGTTTGAAGATAGTTGGTATTAATTTCTCTTTAAAAGTTTGGCAGAATTCAGCAGTAAAGCCATCTAGTCCTGGGCTTTTCTCTGTTGGGAGACTGTTGATTACTGCGTCAATCTCATTGCTTATCATTGATCTGTTCAGGTTTTCTATGTCTCTTTGGTTTAGTATTGGTAGTTTGTATGTGTTCACAAATTTATTCATTTCCTCCAGGTTTTCAATTTTATTGGCATATAGTTGTTTATAATAATTTCTAATGATTGTATTTCTGACATATTATTTGCTATGTCTCCTTTTTCATTTCTGATTTTTGTTACTTGGGTCTTCTCTCCTCTTTTTGTAGTTGGCTTAGCTAACTGTTTGTCTATTTTATCTTCAAAAAAAACCAACTTTTTGTTTTATTGATCTTTTGTATCACTTTTTGGGTCTCTCATTCAGTTCTGCTCTGATCTTATTTCCTTCTGACTACAAATTTTGGCATTAGATCGTTCTTGTTTTTCTAGTTCTTTGAAGCATAGTATTGGGATATTTATTTGAAATCTTGATATTCTTTTGATGTAAGCATTTATTGCAATAAATTTCCCTCTTAGAACTGCTTTAGCAGTATCCACAGGTATCAGTATGATGTGTCTTTATTTTCATTAGTTTTAAGAAATTTTTTGATTTCCCATTTAATTTCTTCTTGGACCTGTATATCATTCAGGAGCATATTGTTTAATTTCCCTGTGTGTGTATCGTTTCCAGAGTTTCACTAGGTATTGATTTCTAGTGTTAGTCTGTTGCGGTTGAAAAGATATTTGAAATGATTTCAGGTTTGTTTGGTTTTTTTATTTGTTTAAACTTGTTTTGTAACCTAATATGTACCCTTGGGAGTGTTGCATGTGCTGATGAGAAGAATGTATATTCTGTAGTTGTTAGATGAAATGTACTGTAGATATCTGCCAAGTCCGATTGGTCTAAAGTGCAGTTTAAATCCTGCATTTCTATGCTGATTTATTGCCTAGATGATCTGTCCAGTGCTGAGAGAAGGTGTTCTGGTCCCCAACTATTATTGTATTATGGTCTATCTCTTTAGGTGTTTGCTTTATATATCTCCAGTGGTGGGTGCATTTATATTTATGATTGTTATGTCTCCTTGATAGATATATCCCTTTATCATTATATAATGGCCTTCTATATCTCTTTTTATGGTTTTTGGTTTAAAGTCTATTTTTTCTGATATAAGAATAGCTACTTCTGCTCATTTTTGGTTTCCATTTGCATGATATTTTTTTTTCCATCCCTTCATTATTAGTCTGTGTGTGTCTTTACAGGTGAGATGAGTCTCTTGCAGGCAGCATATAGGTGGATCTAGCTTTAATCCAATCAGTCAGTCTGTGTCTTTTGAGTGGAGAAGTTTATCCATTTATATTTAGAGCTGTTATTGAAAGGTATTGTCTTACCCCTGGAATTTCATCAATTTTCATTTGGATGTTTTAAGTATCTTTTGTTCCTATCTTCCTATTTTATTGTTTTTCTTTGGTGTGTTTGTGTTTTCAGGTGGTAAGATATAGTTTCTTTCCCTTTCTCATTTGCATTTTTGTCCAAGCAGTGGGTTTTGTTCTTTCTTGTGTGTTTTAGGTGATGATTGTTGTTTGGATTCCAGATGCAGGACTTCCTTGAGGATTTCTTGTAGGGCTGATCATGTTTTGGTGAACTCCCATAGTTTTTGTTTGTATGGGAAATACATTATTTCTCCTTCATTTCTGAAGGATAGCCTTGCTGAGTATAGTATTCTTGGCTGGCTGGGTTTTTGTTTTTGTTTTTGTTTTCTTTTATTATTTTGAATATATCGTCACATTCTCTTCTGGCCTGTAGAGTTTCTATAGAGAAGTCTGCTGTTAGTCTGACGGGTACTCCTTTATAGATTACTTGACACTTTTCTCATGCTGCTTTAAGAATTCACTCTTTGTCTTGAGTTTTGTCAGTTTGATTATAATGTGTCACAGAGAGGACCTTTTTGAATTAAATCTGTTTGGGGATCTTGAGCCTCTTGGATCTGAAGGTCCATGTGTTTTTCTACACTTGGGAAGTTTTCCACCATTATTTCATTGAATATCTTTTGAATGCCTTTTCCTTTCTTTTCCCTTTCTGGAACACCCATGTTTTGGATATTTGTCTGCTCTCTCCCTTAGATTTTTTTCATTTCTTTAAATTCTTTTTTCTTGGTTGTTGTCCATCTAGGTTATTTCAAAAAGACTGTCTCTTCATCAGAAAATCCATTCTGCTTGCTCTAGTATGCTGTTCAAGCTCTCAGTTGTTTTATGTTTTGTTGAGTGAATCTTGCAGTTCCAGCAGTTCTGCTACATTCTTTTTTAAGGTATTTATCTCTGGAAATTTCCACCTTCGTATCATGGATAGTTTTCCTCATTTTATTATGTCATCTAACTGAGTCTTCTTGTATTTCACTGCATTTCCTTAAGGTTGTTGCTCAGAATTCCTTTTCAATCATTTTAAGGGATTCCTGTAGCATGGGGTCCAGTACTTGAGAATTATTGTATTCCTTTGGTGGTGTCATATTTTCTTGGTTTTTTTGTTTTTTTGTTTGTTTGTTTGTTTGTTTTTTCCATATTCCCAGTATCTCTACATTGATGTCTAGTCATCTTGTAGAGGAGTTGCTTGTTCTGTTACTCTGGAGTGGGCTTTGAGGGAGAAACCTCCTCTTGTAGATGTGTTTTATGTTGTCCATTGAGTCGGGTGTTTTATTGGTTCTGGGTAGATGCAGTAGTGTGGTCTCCATATGGGCACTTCAGCCATATTCAGTGTCAGAGTTGCATGTGAGTGCCTCTGGGCCTAGGCCCTGGGGCACCTATTGATTCCTTTCTGAGATTAGTGACACTATGTTAGGATGTCGGCAAGCTCTTACAATCTTGGGGGAAGTGCCTGGGTTCCCTGTCACTCTTTGTCTGGGATAAGTGACCCTGGGTGGGTTTGTTGGCACCCTCATTAGCATCCTGTTACCCTAATGTGTGCACTGGGGTATACTGGAGCTCCTTAGTTTGAGTGGGTCACCCTGGGAGGGGTTTCTCTTTCCTCTTTCCTACAGCAAGGGGCTCTTCCTGGGTCTTTGTTTCCCCTGGTTGGAGGATGGATTGGTGGTGGCTAGGAATTTTCTTCCTTACTCTATTTAGCTATCTTGGGTTTCTGTGCTCTCCAGGAGTTCTCTTTGTGTCTTACCCTATATCAAGGCAGTTGCATGAGCTGTGCACTTACCTCCCACCCCAGCTGTGCTACCACAGGGGTCAGCATAATTCTCCCTGTGGGTAGGGCCACTGGGTCATGTGTCTGTGCTCACTGACTTATTCTCCTGGGCTCCACTGATGACCCTTCTTTTGTCAATGCAGTTGAGTAGTTGGTGGGCTGCCTGCACAATGGAAGTGGCTGCTGCAGTTGCACTTGCTGCTGCTGTGGTGGCCCCTCAACAGTGTCCTGCACTCTTGCCATCTGTCAGCTGGGGCTATCCTTGGCTCCCACATTCCTGCCACCTGTTGGAGGGGACTGCCCTCACTACCTGAGGTCCCTGCACTCCTGCTGTCTGTCAGTGGGGGCTGTGTTCATCAATATTTTAAAGTGATGCTTTCTTTTGCTTCTGATAATTGCTACTGTTTTTTTTTTTTTTTTCTTAACCTATTAAGTGATAGGATTTTTAGCAGATAAAGAAGACTCTTCATTATTTCTTTCCTTCTTTCTTCTCAACAGAATCCAAATTTTGTGAACAATAGTGGGCAAAGAGATTATTGCCATGGGGGAGGTAGTCCTCTCACATTCCCCAGAGGTTAAATCATTATTTGTTTAAGCTTATCAATATAAATCCCATTTTGTTCATATTTTTTGTTCTTTTTATCAGGTTTCTTTGTAGTAAATGAGGCCATGTGACCCAGCTTAGTCAGTGAAACATAATAAAACATAAATAAAAATCTGGGAAGTTTTGGGGGAAGACTTTTTATTCATCTGAAGGAGAAATGTAAGAGGTAAATTTTTGTCATTATCTCTTTCTTCTTTCTTTAAACACAGATGTGATCCCAGGAGCTGTGCCAACTATCTTAGAACCAAACATGCCAATAAAAAGCCAGTACATTGAAGGAGCTGAAACAGAAAGGCACAAGAGTTTGTTCAGGATTATGTTATTGCACTGTGAGGCTAGCCTTGAGAATTCCTGCTTCTGCATTTCTTATTATGCAAATAATAAAAACCTTTATAATTTAAGACACTATTTGTTGGATTTTCTGTCACTTAAAATTGAAAACATCTTAATGGATAAAGACTCTTTAGTTAGCAATTTTGATATATCAAATTAAGAATTAAGATGAATAACTGGCAATTCCTATCAAAATTTCAATGATGTTCTTCACAGAAAAAAAAATTCTAAAATTCAAAGGAACCTAAAAATAAATAAATAAATAAATAAACAACCATAAATGCCAAAGAAATCTTGGGACAAAGAGAAAAAAAAAAAAAAGCTGTAGGAATCACACTATCTCACTTCAAAATATACTACAAAATTATCATATGGTAATTAAACCTTATAGAATGGCAATTTAAACGACATGGTACTAGCATAAAAAGAGACACATAGACCAATTAAAGAATCGAAAATGCAGAAATAAATCCACACATTTATATTTGATTGATTTTTGATAAAGGCACCAAGAACATATGATTTAAAAAGAATAGTCTCTTCAATAAATGGTATGGGGAAAACTAGGTATCCACATGCAGAAGAATTAAATCAGACCTTTATCTCACCCCATATAAAAAAATCCACTCAAAATAGATTCAAAACTTAAACATACGACCTGAAACTGTAAAACTACTAGAAGAAAACATATGGGAAAACCTCCATGACATTGGTTGTGGCAATGATTTTTTAGGATATGACCCCAAAAGTGCAGGTAATGAAAGCAAAACTAGACAAATAGAATTGCATCAAACTAAAAAGCTTCCATATGACCAAGAAAATAATCAACAAAATAAAGAGACAACCTATGGAATGAGATAAAATATTTGCAAACCATACAGCTATAAGGAGTAAATATGCAAAATATATAAGGAAATCAACAGCTCAATAGTAAAAAAACAAATAACCTTTATACAGGTTATTTGTTTATAAAATGATTATAAAATGGGCAAATGATCTGAATAGACATTTCTCAAGAAAAGACATAAAATTGGCCAATGGGGCCTGGCCTCGTGGCTTACTCAGGAGATTGCGGTGCTGGTAGCGCCTAGGCCATGGGTTCAGATCCTGTATAGGGAAGGCCAGTGCGCTCACTGGCTGAGCATGGTGCAGACCACATTGTGCCAAGGGTTGCTATCCCCTTACCGGTCAAAAAACAAAACAAAACAAAAAAATAAATAAAATAAAATAAAATTAGCCAAAGGTATATGCAAAACTGCTCAACATCACTATTCATCATAAAATGCAAATTTAAACCACAATAAGATATCACATCACACCTGTTAAAATGGCTATTATCAAAAAGGTAGAAGATAAGTGTTGGAAAGTGCTTTGGGTAGAAGGTCCCCACAAGACTAAATCCCCACTGTAACTGTTAAGGGTGGGAAATCTTTTTATGGAAATTGAAAGGTGGGGCCTTGAAGAGGTGCTTAGATTGTACGACCGTGCTGTAGTGAATGGACTAAAAATGGTGGGCAAGGGCATGGTTCTGAGAGCTTTAAAAGGAAAGCACATAAAGAGTTTTCCTCTCTCTGCTCCACCATTTTTGTAATGTGACCTTCTGCTGTCACTGTTGACACTCTCAAGGCTCTCGCCAGCTGTGTTGCCTGGACTTTGGACTTCGCAGCCTCAGATACTGTAAGAAATATTTTTTCTTTAGAAATCACCCATTTCCAAGTATTTTATTATAAGCAACAGAAATGGACTAACACAGAAAGGATGTGCAGAAAGAGAAACCCTTCCACACTATTGGTTGGTATGTAAATTAGTACAGCCATTATGGAAAACAGTATGGAAGTTCCTCAAAAAATTAAAAATAGAGTTACCATATAACCCAGCAATCCCACCACTTGGTATATATCCAAAAGAAATGAATCTGTATGTCAAACAAACATCTGCACTGTCGTGTCTATTACAGGATAATTCACAACAGCCAAGGTACGGGATCAACCTAATTTCCATCAGTGAATGAATGAATAAAGAAAATGTGGTATATATTCTCAATGGAATACTATTCAGCCTTAAAAGAGAAGGAAATCCTGTCATTTGACACAATGTGGATAAACTTAGAGTACATTATCTAAGTAAAATAACCAAGAACAGAAAGATAAATACCACGTGATCTCACTCATATGTGGAATCTAAAAAAGTTGATCTCTTAAAAGTAGTGAATAAAATAATGGTTACCAGAGACTGGAGAGATAAGGGCAGAAGGGGACAGATTACTCAATGGATACGAAGTTACAATTAGAAATGAAGAATAAGTTCCAGTGTTCTATTGCACAGTAAGATGACTATGGTCAACAATAAGGTAACATATACCTCAAAATAGCTAGAAGTAAAGACTTTGAATGTTCCCACCACAAAGAAATGATAAATGTTTGAGGTGGTAAATATACTAATAACCCTACATATCAATCAAAAATAAAAATAATTTAAAATTTTGTTTAAAAATTTGAGCTCATAAAAGTAGGAAGTAGAATGGTTATTACCAGGGGCTGGGGAGATGCCAGTCAAAGAATACAAAATTTCAATTAGATAGGAGGAATAAGAGACTGATGGTACAATGTGGTTAGTGGTTAATCACAATATATTGTATTCTTGAATATTGTTAAGAAAGTAGATTTTAAATGTTCTCACTATAAAAAATAAGTATTTGAGGTGATTCATGTGTTAATTAGCTTGATTTAGCCAATTCGCAATGTATGCACATTTCAAAACAACATGTTCTACACAGTAAATATATACTATTATTCTTGTCAATTACAAATATTTAAAAACAAGGATAAACATTATCTCTATGTTATATTATCAGCAGACTATCTCCTGTTACTAAGTTAATTACCTTAGGCAGCTGTCTTAATTTTCTTGAGCTGCAAACTAAATTTTACTGATGCAATTGTTTGCTTAAAAGAGAAGGCTAGCTACATGTAGGTGCTCTCTGCAGTAGTTAGGCTAACCTAAATCCAAAGGGGTCTAGGCACCGTTCCACTCTTTGGTACCTATCACATATTTTCACTTTCTTCTAAAGGTGACTCATCCTCAAAGAAAGACCATTAGCCCCTGGAGACTTGGAATTCAACAGCTTCTGCTAAAAGATTACTCACACATGACTGGGATGCAAAATATGTACTTAAGTCTTATTAATCATTTTTTGATAAACACAATAAAAATTTATTGAAGCCAATTATGTGCCAAGCACTATTCCAAGCATATTGTATGCTTGGAATAATAGGGGAAAGAGAAAACTAAAGACAAAGCAAACAGGAAACAAATCCCAATCATGGCAAGTGCTCTGAAGAAAACACATGTACTGAGATCATAGAGAATGACTACCAGGTAGACGATAATTTCCCTGGGACTGAAGGGGTCAGGGAGGAATTATCAGAGGAGAAAAGAAACATCTAAAACTAGAACAATGAGGAGTCAGCTATGCAAAACACTAGAAAAACAGTGTTCCAGGCAGAGGAAAGTGCAGAATCCGAGGTCCCAAAGTGAGGAATTTGAAGAGGTCTGCAATGTACTGAGTTGTGTCTTCCCCAAAATTCACATGATGAAGCCATAAACTCTGTTAGGAGATAGGGTGTTTAGTAGGTAACTAAGTTTAAATGAAGTCATAGGAGTAGGGCACTAACCTGTTAAGACCACTGTAGTCTTATAGGAAAAGGAAGATCTCTCTCTCTCTCTCTCTCTCTCTCTCTCTCTCTCTCTCTCCCCCCACCCCTGATATTTTGTTATGGTAGTCTGAGCTGATGAATATAGATTTTGATATCAAGAAGTGGGATGATGATGTGACAAATATGTAAACATTTGGAAGAGGCTTTAGAACTGGGTAACAGGTATAGGTTAGAAGAGTTTTGAGGTTCATGCTAGAAATATGAACATTAAGGGAGATTCTAGTGAGGTTTCAGATGGAAATGAGAAATATTTTCTTGGTAACTGGAAAAAGAGCAATCATGTTGCAAAGTGTCAAAGAATTGTATTGTAGTGTTTGAGTGAACTGTGTTCTATTGTTTGTGGAGGCTAGAACTTGTGAGCAATGAAGTTAGATATTTAGCTGAGGAGATTTCTTTTTTTTTTTTTTATTTTATTTTTTATTTTAACTTCTCAGTATACATTGTAGTTGATTTTTGTGTCTCTTTGCCCATTCCTCTTTCCTCCCTCCCTCTCTACTACTCACAACTACATCATATCTAGGAACCAATTTTTTTTTTTTTTTTTTAATTTTATTTTGTCGAGCTGAGGAGATTTCTAAGCAAAGTGAAGGAGTGGCTTGGTTCCTGCTAACCGCTTATAATAAAAGGCAAAATGGGTGAAACAACTTGAAGAAGAAATTGATAAGCAAAAAGGAAGCAGAACTTGAAGATTTGGAAAATTTTCAGCCTATCAACATTGCAAAAAAAAAAAAAGAGAGAGAGAGAGAAAGCTAGTTTAGAAGAGAACTCTAAGGGTGTGTGAAACCAGACACACTTCCAGTTTGAATTAAGAGGGACAGAGAAAATGGGAGAGAATGAAGAAAGGCTGTCAAACATCTAGAAATCTACAGGACCAGACCATTGAGCTATTTGGCTCCAAATGTGCACTATTTTCCAAGTAAAGACAATAATGACCCTGAAGGTGATTCAGAGATCATCAGACCTGCTACTCCCCACTGGCTCAGGGAGAAAGGCTGTTTTCTCATTTATTTCAAAGAGTAAAGCCAGGTCTCCTGTTTTGGAAGGCCACGATGACCCACCTAGTGCCTCAGGGTTAGAGCCTCATAGACAGACGAAGGAATGGGGCCATCCCACAGTCTAGGGAGTGACAGCCCAGTGGGCCTGGAGGACACAGCATCAAACCAAAGAGGATTATTCTTAAACCTTGAGATAGATCTAATGGAATAGATTCTAACAGAACCTGTCATCTTTTCTTTTTGAATTTTTCTTTTTGATTTCTTCCTTTGGAATGGAAATGCCTGTCTTGTCATTGTATTATGGAAACATATAACTTGTGTGATTTCATAGGTTCATAGCTGGAGAGGAATTTTTTTGGCCTCAGGAAAAAATTTACTTCTAAGCTCACCCATATCTGGTTTAGATGATATTTAGATCTGAACTTTTGACTTTAGAGTTGATGATGAAATAAGTTAAGACTTCTGGGGCTGTTGGAATGGAATGAATTACTTTGCATGCAATAAGGACATGAAGTTTGGAGGGCCAGGGACAGAATGCTATGAACTTATTTGTGTCCCTCCAAAATTCATATGTTGATGCCTTAACTCCCATTATGACAGTATCTGGAGACAGGGTGATTAGGAGATAATTAAAGTTAAATGAAGTCATAAAGGTGGAGCCCTAATTTGATAGGCTGGTGGCCTTATAAGAAGAGGGAGAGATTTTTCTCTTTCTCTTTACTATGTGAGGATACAGACCCAAGGTAACCATCTGCATGCTAGGAAGAGAGCCTTCACTGGAACCTGACCATGCTGGCACCCTGATCTCAGACTTCCAGCCTCCAGAACTATGAAAAAATAAGTTTATGTTTTTAAACCATCTGGTCTATAGTGTTTGGTTATGGCAGCCCAAGCTGGGTAGTACAAGATCCTTGTGACTAAAAGATAATCTGTAAAGAGGAAATCCACAGGTAGATGAAAAAGCAGATAGATGAGGGTGGTCACCAGGGCAAGGGTTTGGCTTTGTAGGATTTAAGAAAGAGTTTGTGCTGTATTTAAAGAGCACTTTGAAGCCAATGAAGGATTTTAAACAGGAAGGCATGAAGTCATATTTGATTCTTTTTTTTTTTTTTTTTTTTTAATAAATCACCTAGTGAAAGAAACTTTTTACTCCTTAGAGTTTCTCAGTATTTTCTGGATTGTCACCAGTTCATGCTTCATTCATCGGAAAACAGAGGCACTTGGGCCAAGTTGCTCAATCTCATTTGAGTTCTAAGAAGAATCCGAGTGAACCCCACAGACTATGGAAAGATCACAGAGAGGATCTCAAAACTGCCACAGCTTTTAAGATGATTTTTGAGGCTCACCACCAGTGCTCTTCCATTCTATAGTCACATCCTCTTATCTGTGCTCTTCTAAGCAATGTCAGGAGTTTCAAGAACTTCCAGAATAGCAATACTTATAATCCCTTGAGTATACCCTTTTCTTCCTGCTATGGTTTAAATGTTTGCGTTCTTCAAAATTCATCTGTTAAAACCTAATCACCAAGGTAATGGTATTAAAAGATGGGACCTTTGGGAGAAGACCTTTGGGTGTCATGAGGGTAGAATCCTCATGAATGGGATTAGTGCCCTTATAAAAGAGATCCCAGAGAGCTGCTTTGCCTCTTCTACTATGTGAGGATGCAGTGAAAAGGTGCCATCTGGAAGCCAGAGAATGAGCCCTCACTAGACATCAAATCTGCTGGCTCCTGGATCCTGGACTTCCCAACATCCAGAATGTGAGGAATAAATGTCTGTTTATAAGCTAGCCAGTCTATGGTATTTTGTTATAGCAGCCCAAATGGACTAAGATGTCTACCAATCCCTACATTCATTTTTAAGCTTGGAAGTTACTGTTACTCTGTGTGTGTGTATTTGTGTGTGTAGTGAATGGAGTGAGAAAACAGAGGGGCATTAAGATACCGAATAAATAGGAGGATCCTTCCAAATGTCATACGTTTGCCAAATGTATGACAAGTGTTTGCTAGGCAAAATTTATTCACAGGTATAAAAAGTCCATCAGCATAATAAGTGAGAACCCATCTTCCTCTCTTCCTTTCTGGAATAATGCATACTGTTTGTGATGGAAAAAAATAAACAAAGCATATAATTATCTATTAAGCTGGCTTCTAAGTCTGGCTGGTTGGTTTATGTTGCACAGGGACGTGGTTGATAAAGTCAGATTTCAGAACTTCATTCAGTTTTCTTTCGGTGAGACTAGGGCTAGGCTCCTCATATGTGAGAACATGCTCACATGCTAAACCGCAGCAGGCATCTTCTTTTGCATAAATTGCTTTTTCTTACAGTTCATCTTGAATCAGCTGCAGTTAATTTTGCTCCATATTCTGGTGATTACAGTTGGAATTACAGCAGCACTTTTAGTTTAGTTAACAACAAAGTGCCTGAGGCTTGTGTTCAGATGCTATGATGGCGGATTCACGGTGGCAAATATAAGTTTTCATAAGAAACCTATTCTGGGAGGGTCTGCAGACCACAGAACTAGAACAAAGTCTGAGCTTCTTTTCCTCCTAATTTCCATCAGTAATTATAAAACTTTACAAGCTAGATGCTGTTTATCAAAGAATATTCCGCTTTGCTAAAAGGCTTTTATCAGATTTATCCCTTCAAAGTCATCAAGGCAAACTGGCTTCAATTTTTTCTAATTTTAACATTCCAGCTATAGAGGCAGGTTTACCAGTTTTCATATCCAATAAAAATTTGGTCCAACAGAGATTTTTTCAAGAAATATTTGGAATTTAAATTGGTGGCAAATTTTTTGAAAAGTTTTTTGTTGTTTTGTTAAATTGCTTTGCATGCTATGAAAACATAATTTTTCAAATTAAATAATCAGCACTGCAAGCACACCATCTTATAATAGTAACCTAATGAAGAATCAATGCACCGTGACTATATGTGCTGATTCTTATAGCCTGAGTAATAGTGAGCGACCTCACCAATAAATGGAGAAAAATACATACTTAAAAAACATTACACAAACACAGTCTAGATTTCTTGAAATACTTTGGAGCTTCTTAAACTAGTTTTCCTTTTTATTTTTTTCACATTTATCAAATATGAATTTTTTATTATGTACAAAAATCTAAAAATAATATAAGCTGCTATGTTATAAGTAAAATAATGTTATAGACACATTTAAATGGCCTCCTTTTCACATCCTTGGAAGACAATCTCAGATAGCAAAACAGGTTTTTTGAGTGCATCTAGGTCTTAACCTGTATTATTTTAATATCAATCATTTTAATCCTGTTGCTAGATTTTATAGAAGAAGAAATTACCTGAAAAATACAAAACCTTAACAACTTGGGAAAGTCAGTGGAGAAAAAGTACATCTTTGATTAGGTAACCAAAAGCCTCAAAGAATGCTAATGCCTCAAGTATCCAGATAATATGGAAACTCCATTGTGTTTTCTGATAGTGAATGGAATAATGTAATTGATCCCACATACCAATTATATTTGAAATTTCCTCTATTCAAACACATACTTCTTTTGAGAATTTTTGAAGTCCTGAGATTAAAAAATCATCATCATCATAATCATCATCATCATTACCATATTTTGAGTCCATGATACATGCTAAGACTGTGCTAAATGCTTACCCATACTGCCCTTTTTGATAATCATAACAACCCCATGAGGTAGATATTGTTATCCCTACATTACAATCGAAGATACTGAAAAGGCCTTGGCCCTCAGAAGGTTCACACGCTATCAAGAATTGACAACTTATTATGTATTATCACACATAATAAGTGGTCATTATCAGATATTCTGAAAATTCACTTTCAAATATTTAAAATTGAATATTACGATATTCCTCTTGCAGACCATGCACCATGAGCTTCATAATAAAAAAAAAATTTACAATTAATTCTGATTTTACTAGTAGGAAACAAGAAGAAAAGTATCCTAGGCAAGTCTCCAGAGGAATTAAAGTACATGGCATGTGAAAGAAAAAAAACAAAGAGTTTATATTACTGGAATGAAGACTGGATGGAAAACATTTTCCAGAAATAAACCCAGAAATAAAGTTAGGCTGAGGTGCACTGTGAAGGGCTTTGAGTTTGGACAACATTCCCTTGCAGTCAGTGGACAGCCAACCTCTCAGGTCATTTCTCCTCAGTTCTTTTGTGGTGCTCTACTTACTTCTCTATCCATTCTTTTAGTGGCGATGTTCTAGGGACTTCCCCTCACCCCACAGCTACACACTGTATCTGGTCAACTTCTCCCAAATTTAGTATCTCAGTTCTTTGCTAGACCCTTGAAAGCCAAATCTATTCCTCTGGCCAAGACCCCTTTCTGAAATTCCAAGCCTGTACACCAGACTGCACATGAAATCTCCATTGGACGTAGCAGAAGAACCTCAAACCCAACAGGCTGAATGTGAGGTCCTTTTCCTCCTCCCATTGCCCCCAACCCCTAAGCTCCTCATCTGTGTCCTCGGTCTCACTAAAGGGCATCATTCTTCCCCAGCACCGAACACTTGTGTCTACCTTGCCTCCCACATCCAAAACAGTCTTCAAATCTTGCTGAATCTCCCCTCAAATATTTCCATTTAGTCTCTCCATCACAATAGCTGTCATTGGAATCCAGATTAATATCAACACCCCCAGTTCTACACTGGTTCCCCCCAAGCAAGTACAGTTTAATGACCATATATTAAAAGGGGGCAAGACAAGATACAAGGTGGACATTCACCTTGTATATTTAGTCTCCAATATATCACAAATGAGCTGAAATGCATCAGACCTCATAGCATCAGGAGTGGTAGTGGAATATGCCTGTTGAGCAAAGCAAAAGCCATTTGAGGAGGAAGGATTTTATTTTTCAAATTCTGAAAGTCCCAATCAGACACATATAAGTGTATTGCTAGATTTGTGTCCTGTATTTCAAGTCTATCTTCTTATTTAGCAGGTACACGTACTGCTCTTTGGATTACATTCCAAATTTACAAGCCTCTAATATATATACTAAACCTACTTCTGACTAAGTCCTGTAAAATTAAAGCTTTATTTTGAAAGAAGAGACTAATTGTCAGCTCAGTTAGCAACTGGGAAAAAGGGAGTTTTGTGGCACTTAATTACAAGTTTTTTAGAGAAATTATCAATGGAGGTAGAGAGTAATCTTGAAATTTGGCTAAAATAATGTTTATATTATTATTATAAGAATGCATCAGGGCCTTGACAAGGCCACTCCCTCCGCTCTGCAGAGCACTGCAGGGAGCTGGAGAATCTCCAGAGCTTCAGAGAGGTGGCCCTTCCCCACCTGGCACTCACTGCCCCCCTGCAGCTGATTTTTCGGTAAGCAGAGCTGAGCGCCAAGGCTCTTAAGCATTATTTGGAGACTGAAACCATTTCTGGTCTCTTAAAGGCTGGTTTGGCCCTAAACAAACACTTCCACAGAAACTCGGGGACCCTCTCTCCTGTCATCCAAGACACCACCTCTGTAGGACCCAGCAGTGCTGACCACAGGTCAAGAGCAGTTCTTTTGCCTTTATACCAGCTTTCTGGATTAAACATCAACATAAGATTTCTTGAATTAAAAGTATATCCAGACAACAAAAACCATTTTATAGGATAAACAAAAATTTCACCTGATCATAATCCAAGGTGGTTTATACCCTAGTTATCTGTTAAGGAAGATAAAATTAACTACATCACCTTTTATAATTTTTACAATATATTTAAACATACAACACTGCACCCTTATTTCATGTCCTTTGAGATTCGTTAATCAATTAAAGCAATTTCTGAAAAACTTGTATATAATACGTTTGCAAAATCTCATAGCACTATGCTAAAGAATCTCACTATACCAGACATTTGCATTTGGAAGCGATATTTGATATAGGAATTGCTTATTCACTCTAATCATCTTGGGCATTTGAAGAGTCAGAGCTCTAATTCAAGCAAAAAATCTAATTTAATTATTTTTAGTTATTATTTTTAAAGTGCCTTGAAAACTAAATAAAAATTAGATCTTTAATTTAATATTCAAGAGAGAAAATGAACATAGTTATCTGTTAGGGCTGACTATTATATTGATTTAAATGTAATATTTAACTATTGAAGACATTCTTCATTTCCTACCATGTAGACTGCATTTCCAAAGTATCCACTTAAGTGTTTTACTCTACACTAACCACAGCATTAGAAAATTTGGACTGATTAATTACTGATTTCCCACAATCAAAACCTGAAATATCCTTGGTTCGATTTAACACTATGGTATAATATGTTATAGTTCAGTTGTTAGGCTGGTGGTAACATTAACTCAATATTTAATATAATGCCAAATTAACTTTTTTATATTTAAACACTATACCCTTAGAAATACTCACCTCAATATCTTGTTAGTGTTTCACTGCTGCCATATATTTTGCAGATGGTTAAAAGGCATAAAACACTCCATCTTTCTTCCTTTGGTGATAAAAATCCAAATTTGTGTTGTGTATCTCCCCAATTCATGACAACTGAATGCCATTTTTCCCTCAGAAAAAAAGTAACAATGAGAAATATTAAGGGTCCTGCTATCATGTGGTTCTGCGTGCCTAGCATGTGAAACACCATGAGAGGCTACAAATTATTGTTATCATATCTAATGATACTGCAAAACTTAATTACTGCCATTGATGTGAGTATATAATGCCAGATCATTTTCTCTTTGTCTTTGTTCCTTTCCATTTAAAGTCTAAACCATATTGTCCTTTACCCCTTAGCCTCAATTTTTTATTTTTGGCTGCAAAAACTGAAGACCTTTTTCACAATCTGGATCTGTTCAAACTATTTAAGCCCATTCCAAGGCTTTTAAAATGGTTAATACATTGGGAAAACCTTTTTCCAAATAATTTAAATAAAAAATGAAAAAAAAAGGAATGTACTATTGGTTCTTTTCGCATGCTACTTCTTAGCTCAAAGAAGTAGCATAGGGTACTTTATCAAATACCCTATGCCTTCTACCATAGATGAACCTTTAAATCATATATTGATTGGCTGAGATTCTAGTAGTCTTTTCTATGTATGCTATATTCATATTTTTATAACTTCCTCAGTCTTTCTTCTAAAAATCTAAACTTAACTCTAGATGAATCTATTCAGTGTGGTTCCCAAAAACAAAGTAAATTTACATTACAAAAACACAAAAGACACAGTAATGGAATTCCCTAACATTAAGCTTTAATCATTAGAACATTCCATTGTATTCTAGTTCGTGTACAAATGCATGCATCCTTTTTTTTTTTTTTTTTTTTTAAATTTTATTTTGTCGATATACATTGTAGCTGATTAATGCTCCCCATCACCAAAACCTCCCTCCCTTCTCCCTCCCCCCCTCCCCCCCAACCATGTCCTTTCTGTTTGTTTGTTGTATCAACTTCAAATAATTGTGGTTGTTATATCTTCTTACCCCCCCCCGTTTGAGTGTGTATGTGTGTATGTGTGTGTGTGAATTTATATATTAATTGTTAGCTCCCACCAATAAGTGAGAACATGTGGTATTTCTCTTTCTGTGCCTGACTTGTTTCACTTAATATAATTCTCTCGAGGTCCATCCATGTTGTTGCAAATGGCAGTATTTCATTCGTTTTTATAGCTGAGTAGTATTCCATTGTGTAGATGTACCACATTTTCCGTATCCACTCATCTGATGATGGGCATTTGGGCTGGTTCCAACTCTTGGCTATTGTAAAGAGTGCTGCGATGAACATTGGGGAACAGGTATACCTTCGACTTGATGATTTCCATTCCTCTGGGTATATTCCCAACAGTGGGATGGCTGGGTCGTATGGTAGATCTATTTGCAATTGTTTAAGGAACCTCCATACCATTTTCCATAGAGGCTGCACCATTTTGCAGTCCCACCAACAATGTATGAGAGTTCCTTTTTCTCCGCAGCCTCGCCAGCATTTATCGTTCATAGTCTTTTGGATTTTAGCCATCCTAACTGGGGTTAGATGGTATCTCAATGTGGTTTTGATTTGCATTTCCCGGATGCTGAGTGATGTTGAGCATTTTTTCATATGTCTGTTGGCCATTTGGATATCTTCCTTAGAGAAATGCCTACTTAGCTCTTTTGCCCATTTTTTAATTGGGTTGCTTGTTTTCTTCTTGTAAAGTTGTTTGAGTTCCTTATATATTCTGGATATTAATCCTTTGTCAGATGTATATTTTGCAAATATTTTCTCCCACTCTGTTGGTTGTCTTTTAACTCTTTTAATTGTTTCTTTTGCTGTGCAGAAGCTTTTTAGTTTGATATAATCCCATTTGTTTATTTTTCCTTTGGTTGCCCGTGCTTTTGGGGTCGTATTCATGAAGTCTGTGCCCAGTCCTATTTCCTGAAGTGTTTCCCCTATGTTTTCTTTAAGAAGTTTTATTGTCTCAGGGTGTATATTTAAATCCTTAATCCATTTTGAGTTGATTTTAGTATATGGTGAGAGGTATGGATCTAGTTTCATTCTCCTGCATAACGATATCCAGTTATCCCAGCACCACTTGCTGAAGAGGCAGTCCCTTCCCCAGTGAGCATGCATCCTTCAAATGTAAAAATTCTGGCACGTTACCAAAATTAACTTATTTTTATTATAATATTTCCTAAATAAATATAAACATAAAGCCAACAATAAATTTCTTTTGCTCATAGCTCATAGGTATAAATATGGAAGTCAAACACAAAATTATTCATTTAATAAAATTCAAATTAATAGTACTAACTTAATATTTTGAACAAGATTGTTTTGCTAAAACTAAATAATGAGCTTCTTTTATATATGAACCCAATATCATGATTGACCAATCTGAGAAGGTACACCAAAATAAATTTCTGAAAAATATTTTAAAATATGATTTTAAAAATTCTTCATTGGCCATGTACTATTTCACTTACAGCTAATGAACCATTATACAAGTTGATACCCAAAGAGCCAGAATTTAGACAATACAAATATGGAGCTAAATACTAAAGCACAGGTCTTTTGACTTCAACATAACTAATACTTCTTTAGTTATTCTTTCACAGTTCTTTACTATTGAAACTAATATAAAACCAGTTATAAAATTATTTGTAGTGTTCTTTGGACTTTCCTACTGGCTCAAATGCCTCATTCTTAGGTCAAATTTGCCTCTCTTCTTTTCTCATTAGTCTGTTAAAATTATTTTGTTCAGTCACACTGTTTTTGTGGTATCAAATTGAAGTCTGAATTGACTGAATACCTTAAAAATCAAGCCATAGTATAAGAAAATAACTGCCAACTGTAAATTACTGTGCAAAAATATAAGATTTTAAAATAACTGTTCAAAATAATTCCACATGAATACAGTAGTAGATGTGGAATATTAGCATTTTGCCTGATTTTAGGATATGTCAACTTAGCAGCAGCCAATGTGCCTTCTAATATATGAAAATTGCTATCACTTCAGGTAACCACAGGGCCCCAGTGTAATCATAAACATGAAAGCAAATGCTAGGATTATAGTAAGAGTGGAGTACTTGGTTACAAAGTGGCTATTTACATACCAAAATATTGTCATATTAGCATTTTAAATATCATTGAAACAAACCCCAAATACAAAAATTACTGTACCAAACTATTTTTCCTGTAACATTTTTATAGTACACCAAAATCAACAAAATGAAGGAAAAAACCATATGACCATCTCAATAGATGCAGAAAAATCATTTGATAAAATTCAACATCCTTCATGATTTAAAACTGTTAACAAATAAGGTATAGAAGAAACGTATCTCAACACAATAAAAGCCATATATGACAAACATACAGCTAACATCATCCTGAACAGGGAAAAGTTGAAAACTTTTCCTCTAAGCAGTACCAAGACAAGGATGCCCACTCTCACCACTCCTATTTAACATAATACTAGAAATTCTAGTGAGAACAATTATGCAAGAGAAATGAATAAAGGGCATCCAAATTAGAAAAGAGGGTGTCAAATTGTCCCTGTTTGCAGATGACGTGATCTTACAAATATAAAAACCTAAAGACTCCACCAAAAAACTCTTAGAGCTGATAAACAAATTCAGTAATATAGCAGGAAATAAAATAAATATACAAGCATCAGTAGCATTTCTATATACTAACAACAAACTAGCAGAGAAAGAAATCAAGAAAGCAAACTCATTTAAAATAGCTACAAAAAAAATAAAATACCTGCAAATAAATTTAACCAAGGATGTGGAAGATCTCTACCACAAAAACTACAAAACACTGATGAGAAAAATTAAAGAGGACAAAAAAATGGAAAGACATCCATGCTCATGGATTGGAAGAATTAATGTTCTGAAAATGACCATACTACCCAAAGTGATTTACAGATTCAACACAAGTCCTATCAAAATATCAATGACATTCTTCACAGAAATAGAAAAAGCAAGCAATCCTAACATTCGTATGGAACAACAAAAGACCACAAATAGCCAAAGAAATCCTGAGCAAAAAGAATAAAGCAGGAGGCATTACAGTACCTGATTTCAAAATATACTACAAAGCTATAGTAACCAAAATAGCATGGTACTGGCATAAAAACAAACACTTGGACCAATGGAACAGAGTAAAAAACTGAGAAGTAAACCCACATACTTGCAACCAACTGGTTCTTTAACAAAGCTGCTAGAAATATACATTGGGGAAAGGACTGCCTCTTCAATAAATGGTGCTGGGAAAACTGGATATCCATGTGTAGAAGAATGAAACTAGACCCCTATCTCTCACCTTATACAAAAATCAACTGAAAATAGTTTAAAACTTAAATGTAAAACTAAAAATTTTCTAGAAGAAAACACAGGGGAAATGCTCTGGGACATAGGACTGGGCAAAGATTTTATGAATAAGACCTCAAAAGCACAGGCAACAATAGCAAAAATAAACAGATGGGATTTTAGCAAACTAAAATGTTTCTGAACAGTAAAGAAAACAATCAACAGAGTGAAGAGACAACCTACAGAATTAGAGAAAATATTTGCAAACTATGTATCCAACAAGACACTAATATCCAGAATATACAAGGAACTCAAGCAACTCAATAGTGAAAAACCAAATAACCAATTAAAAATGGCGAAGGGAGCTGAATAAACATTTCTCAAAAGAAGACATACAAGTGGCCAAAAGGTACATGAAAAAATGCTCACCATCACTAATCATCAGGGAAATGTACATCAAAACCACATAAAGATATCATTTCACCCCAGTTAGACTGGCTTTTATTAAAAAGATGCAAAATAACAAATGCTGGTAAGGATGCAGAGAAAGAGGAACACTTATACACTGTTGGTGGGATTGTAAATTAGTGCAGCCATTTTGGAAAACAGTATGGAGCTTTGTGAAATAGGTAGATTTGTATGATAGGTAGATTTGTATGATAGGTAGAACTATCATACAATCCAGCAATCTCACTACTGGATATACACCTAAAGAAATCAAAATCATCGTGTCAAAAAGACACCTGCATGTTTATCGCAGCTCTATTCACAATAACCAAGGTATGGAACCAAACTGAATGTCCATAGATGAATGCTTGGAAAAAGAAAAAAATTGTATATGCAATGGAATACTACTCAGCCATAAAAAGAATGAAATTCTGCCATTCACAGCAACATGGATGAGCTTGGAGAAACTTATGTTAAGTGAAATTAGCCAGGCACAGAAAGACAACTACCACATGCTCTTGCTCATATGTAGGAGCTATAAAAGAAAATAATGAAAATGAGTTGAACTGTTAAAAGGAGATTAAAGAACTGTAATTACTAGAGGAGAAAAATGGGAAGTACATTCACACTGTTGTGTTACCATCACCACAATCCACCTTCAGACCTTTTCCTCTTGCAAAACTGAAACTCTATATTCATTAAACAACTTCCCATTTCCTCTTCCCTTAAACCCTAGAAACCACTACTCTACTTTCTGTCTCTTCTAAGTTGACTACTTTAGTTACCTCATATAAGTGAAATCATGAAGTATTTGTCCTTCTGTGATTGGTTTATTTTACTTAGAATAACATCTTCAAGGCTCATTCATGTTTTACCATGTGTCAGAATTCCCTTCTTTTTAAGGCTGATTCCTGTTTGTATGTATACACCACACTTTGCTTATCAACTTATCCAGCATAAACATTTGGTTGTTTCTTTCCACCTTTTGGCTATTGTGAATAATGTTGTTGTGAATATAGGTATACAAGTACCTGTTTGAGTTCCTGCTTCCAATTCTTTAGGGGTATATATCCAGAAATAAAATTGTTGCATCATATGGTAATTCTATTTTTTTTTTTTTTTTAGGAGCTGCCACACTATTTTCCACAGTGGTGGCACCATTTTGCCTTCCCACCAACAGTGCCCAAGAGTTCCACCTTCTCTACATCCTCATCAACACTTACTTTTTTCTGCTTTTTTTGATAGTAGCCATCTTAATTGGTGTGAGATAAAAAGCCCATTACTTTTGAGCAAAGACCATATTAAAGATCTTTTTGGGATTTTCTTAGTAGTGTTTAAGTTACTTTTTTGATCAGTACTGGTCAATTAGAATGCTATTTGTAACCTGTCACAACAAAATATACTTAAAGCCACAAAATACACCTTACTTCTTTAAAGCAAAATAATTGTATTTTCAATCTGAAAGTCCTTAGCTCCTAATCCTTTTTTCTCATTAAAAAATTTGTAACAACTTTTGATAACATGTAGCTTCTTAGGAATGTAACTATAGAGTTATGGATGAATAGACTATTTTTCATTATATTTTTTCTGCTTATATGCAGAGCATCTGAATAAATGACTTATTTCTAAAACTGGTTCTGCCATTGATTTGTAATTCCTTCACTTATTAGGTATTCCCATACTTCAAAGAAGAAAGAATTGCATTTTCACTGTCATAGATAGTTTTGGTAGAATGCAGCTAAAATTTTCAGAAAAGTTGGTAACATTTTGTTGTATAATATTTGCCCTTCAATTTTGGGCTTATTTTCCTATTCCTTTTGTTGTTGTCATAAAATCCCTTACATACTTCTAAGTACTGAACATGAAAGTTAAAAATTTGTCTGACAAGATAAAGACTAACTGTGGGGCAATTAGCTGAGAGAAGATGGGACACTTGAGAATGTAGTTTACCTCTTGAAATTCCACACTGCAGGATGGTGGCCCACTTCCAGAGGACCAAACACCCTTTCATTCTTTCACTGATAGTAGCTAAGTGGCCAGCAGAAAACATGTGCTTAATAAAGCCCTGGGAGCATTGACCCTCAGTTTTCATTTCAATCTATAAAATCTTCAGTGCTGATAGAACTTCGAGAAAAGTAAAAACCTAGAAAAACAAAACAAACAAGAAAACCTTATCATTTCTACACTGATTATAACCAAGCTCCCATAGCTATATAATGCAGTTGACAGAGAAGAAGACTTTACCATCTTCTCTGCAGACAAATTCTCAGAGAAATGAATTGCAATGCATGACCAATTGTGTATATTTCACTTTGTCAGCATTGGAAACATTTATTTCCCACATGTGAGAGTTCTGGAAACTATTGTGTTGTATAAAAGTTAATTATTCATAAGTGTTGATCATTTCAATTCTATCTTCTAAAAAGAAATTTGAATCTTTGTTACAACTGTTAAACTTGAAAATTGTTCATTAATTTTGGCCCTGGCTCTAACCTTAAAGCACTAAATATTTTAATGCTTCCTGATAAAAGAATGAATTTTTCTCTACCCTCGAGTGCATTGTCTACAGATTTTCTTGAATAGATCAAAGAAAGCAATGTATTAACGATCAATGTTAGAACTTGACTTATCTGTTAGAATGACCCTACATTTTCTTTTAGTGCTATCAGTTACATACTGATATGCTTTACATACTTGATATATAAATAAAATCTTTTTTCCTGAAGCTTTAAAGTAATGCATGAACCGTAATTGTTTATGGCGAGGCTTATCATACCAGAGATAATGATGATGAATCAGTGTTTAATGTGTGAATGTCATAAACTTTTCTCAAGAATTTTGTTCTCATTAAATTGGGCTTATACCATTCTACAATATCAATACTTTTCATTCATGCCCTTTGATTTTTATTAATATTTCATTTACAACTTATCTTTCTAATAAAACAAAATGTGAGCCTTCATCTATCTGTGTGTGATTCTCATTAGTCTCCGCACTATTTTCTATTTCCATTAAGGCTGTGCTCATGTTAATACTGAATACAAATTTTTATGAGTCTCACTCTATTATAGATGAGTAAACTACCTGCTTGATACAATAGTTTTTCATTGATCACCCTCTCTATTCATCAGTTCCCGCTTTGAAATTTTCTCTGCAGCTAGCTTTACCCAATGTATTTCTTATTCCATCAACGGTGACTGAAACTATTCTCTCGTTTCATATTTAATGGATCAGATAGCATTTTTCCCAGAGTCTCCTTGACTATACTGCCATGACAGAAAATACACTCATTATTTCACACTTTTATTTATACTCATTTATGTTACTTTCGTTAGTCTGGTTGATACTACTTTATTCCTCTTATTTTATACAGGCCTAGAAATGTTTTCTTCTGTCCAATTAATATGGCTTGCCCCTGTCTATCTCTATGCTTATAATAAATAAACCTAAATATGAGGATTGTTGATGTAAAAAAATCTTCTAAATTATATTATTAATACATAGTAATAGTACTATTTTAAGCATTTTATTAAGCAGGCTCTTAAGTTACATTTAGATGTGAGAGTTGATAGATGTTACCTGATATGAGAGAAACAAAGTTGATTAGTACTTATATTACTTTACTTCTCAAAAAAAATCCATATCTTTGGGAGATGGGGTCAAAAATTACTTCACCTTTTTACTCAAAATGATAATTAGCAGTGATGAGAAGTTAGTATAGATAGTTTCTACTTTACTTATTATTAACAACCAATTATATATCTAAGGCTTAGCCATTAAACAGCAATGCTGGGTAAACTTTCTGTGCACACTCTTTGTAGCTATGGAAAGGGAAAAACAAAAACTTCCGTCCACAGTTTGCTTATAGCCCCTAGGATGACTAGGGCAAAAAATTGCTGTGGATTGATTGAATTATGTCCCCAGAATTCATATATTAGAAGTTTAAATCCCCATTGTAACTGTTGATGGTGGGAAATCCTATTATGATAATTGAAAGGTGGAGCCTTGAATAGGTGATTAGATTCTGAGGATCATGCCTAGTGAATAGATTAAAAGTGACAGTCATAGGCATGTTTCTGAGGGCTTTATAAAGAAGAGCACATGACAGGTTAGTCTCTCTGCTCTGCCATTTTCTGCCATGTGAGACTCCTGGGTCACTGTTGCCACCACCAAAACCCTCACCAGATGTGTTCCATGGACTTTGAACTTCCCAGCCTCTGAAATTGTAAGCAATATATTTTTTTCTTACAAAGTACCAAGTTCCAAGTAATTTGTTATAAAAAACAGAAATGGATTAATACAGGTATTCCCCAGAATACCATTAAGGTAATGAGCAGTCTGGAAGCTTCAGTCGGGCTTTTGCCCTCTCTTCCTTATAACTTCCCACTGTTATGATTTCCAGCTGATATATTCCAGTCTCCGATCATCTTATGTCTGCCTTTCAAACTAAACACTCTGTCACAGAATAAGAGTATTTTCAGCATTCCTAAATCCTGACTTGAGTTTTCTGTTCCTTGATTTTGACCCTTGCTGATTCTGGCTAAGTGTCTTGGGACCTGATTCCAGTCATTCTCTGACTCCTGGCTCTTCCCCAACTTGATTTTCTGGTTCGGGAATTCTATTTTTATATATTAGCTGTGGTTTTCAGTCTTACTAAGCACAGGATTTATCTCCATTTGGACTAAAAAGTTGCTTGGTTGATATATGGAAATGAAAAAAGTGAATGAGAAAAATGACTTATTAAAGACTCATGTCTACTCCCCTATGCATGAAAATAATAGACAATAAGGAAATAATTTTTATCATTTACACATGATATAATTATAGTCCTAAAAATCCAACTATGTGAACAAAGAAGTATAATAAAGCTAATAAGAGAGTTCCATAATATGTCCTGATATAGTATCAACTCTCAAAAGCAATACCTTTCTTATATACCACGTTTCCTACAACTAGGAACTACAACAGAAAAGAACCCATTCACAAACTATAAACCATAAAAAAAACTATAAAATACACAAAAATCTTACAAGAAATATAAGTAGGTAAAGTGAGAAAATAAGTAGGTAAAACTTTACTGAGTCAAAAGAAACCCTGGCTAGATTAATTTCTAAATGCTTAAGTTCAAAAAAGATTTTATATTTTCAAAAACCAATTTATACATTTAATGTGATCTCAATCAAAAACCCCAAAAGAATTTTAAACAAATTTGAAAAGCTGATTCAAGTTTATATTGCACTGAATGTGTACAAAAATAGTCAAAGCAACCATGAAAAAAATAGATAAATAAGACACTAAAAGCAGAACTTGTCCTATCAAATATCAAAATACACTATAAGTAATTAAAATATTGTGATGTGAGCACAGTGATATAAATATGCATCAATAAGCCATAATGACATTTATGTAGTAATTGTATACATGATAAACAGACATTCAAACTCAATTTGTAAGGAAAGAAACTATGCCAAAAAAAATGGTGATAGTTAGCTGTACAGCTATTAAAGAATAACGTTAAACTCATATTTCATAAAATCCACAAAAATAAATGTGCAATGGTCAGACAATAAACTATAAAAGTAATAAAAGGATATATAGGCAAATATCTTCATAACCCTGAAGTGGGTTAAGACGTCATGAACAAAACACAGCACAAAGAAACCACAAAGGGAAGGAATAATAGTTCTGAGCACACAAAAATTCTTTGAACTTCAGTATTTCAAATGATACTGTTTTAGTTTGAATTAATTGGAAAGAAAGCCTAAGACAATGTTCATGTGCTGAATTTCAGGGCAGGTAATTTATTTTGGAAGCCATCACGGAGAACAGGAATGAGGAAGAGAGATAAAATGAAGAAAGTGAATATACGAATATTGAATTTTTTGAGGCTGATGTGGTCTCAACTTCACAGAATGCCTCCCTGAATTTCTCATGAGAAGGGTAGGAGAGTGGGGCCACTCTTCTGGGCTTCACCTGCACAATGACTCAGTGAGTCTTCATGACTTCAGAAAAAAAGCAGAGAAAAGCAGAGCTAGCACTTAAGGTAGTACTATGTCAATGTGAGTCTGAGCTTGTGCAGAACCCTCAACATATTTCAGCTCAAATCAGATGTGGGCCAATGGTATGACTTCACAAACTGAAGCATCAACTATAGTCCACCTTTTGCCCCACTCTTATCCATTAGTGTACCTCATTAAATCCACTCTGACACTCACTTTTCAAATTGGCGGCCAGCCACAGTCTTTAATAAACACTTGATACAGAAGGTTTAGTGGACTAAGCTACAGTACCCAGAGCTACAGCTGAGTGAAAAGTCATTATTTTCTCTTCCTTTATTACCAGTTCTAGAGTTCTCAGGCTTATACCCCAAGATTCTTGTCAGGCCCTGACAAAGGGAATTATCAATTGCCCATTGATAATCACAACTTCAGTTAAGGTAGAATCCTTACTTCCCCTGATACAAATACGGGAACCAGAAGCTCTAACCCATCTAGACTTGTGGGGACAAAACGCACAAGTTCCTAGAGTGGGTCATTGAAGTCATATTGAGAAGGGTCAATCCTACTTCCACCCCTTGGTCTTTGAACACATGTACTATGACTACTGAAGATGTGCCATCATGCAGTCAAAGTTTCATCAAATTATATAATGCATCCTGGAAGACAGCAGTCAAACTTTATGAGACATCATCCCCAAGCAGCCACAGCTGTGATTTAAATAGGCTGTTTCAAAGTTCTATCAGATTTGCTGCTTGATGAATGAATCTCATAGTCATATCTAAAGATTTGTTTTGATGAATCTCTCATCAATAAATCTGACATTCCCTAAACTCTCACTCAGGTAGTGGTATCATCTGTGTAGTGTTCTATACCACTGGTAGAGCAAGCAAATTTTAGTAAGAATGAGTCACTGTCCCAACAGTGCTGGAAAAGTTTCTCTAGAATAATCCAACATAAAGAAGATAGCTGGTCTGCTCAAAAATGTACTATATCAAGAGCCCAGAAATGGAAGGCTGTGTCTTCCCCAGTGTGTAGACTTGCTGCCTTTGCCAAAGATCAGATGACTGTAGGTGTATGGGTTGATTTCTGGGTTCTCTATTCTATTCCATTGATCTGTATGTCTGTTTTTATGCCAATACCATGCTGTTTTCATTATTATAGCTCTATATAGTGTTATGCTCCCACTTTTTTTTTTTCCCCCTCAGGATTGCTCTGGCTATGTGTGGTCTTTTGTTATTCCATATAAATGTCTGTATAGTTTTTTCCATTTCTGAGAAAAATGTCATTGGAATTTGGATGGGGATTGCATTGAATCTGTAGATAACTTTAGGTAATATGGACATTTACACAATGTTACTTCTTCTGATCCAAGAGCATAGGATATTTCCATCTTCTTGTGCCCTCTTTAATTTCTCTCAACAGTGTCTGTAGTTCTCTTCATAGAGATTTTTCACATCCTTGGTTAACTTTATTCCTAAGTATTTTATCTTTTTGGTGGCTACTGTAAATGGGCTAGCTTTCTTGATTTCTTTTTCTGCATGTTCACTGTTAGAGTAGAGAAATGCTACTGATTTTTGTGTTTTGATTTTGTGTCCTGGTGTCCAATAGATAGGATCATATCATCTGCAAACTGGAACAGTTTGACTTCATCTTTTCCGATCGGGATGCCCTTTACTTCTTTCTCTTCTCCAATTGCTCTGGCTAGTACTTCCAACACTATGTTAAATAGGAGTGGTAAGAGTGGGCATCCTTGTCTAGTTCCTGTTCTGGATGATATTGGCAGAGGGCTTATCATATACATCTTTAATTGTGTTGAGATACTTTCCATATATACCTAACTAGTAGAGAGTCTTTATCAAGAAAGAATGTTGAATTTTGTCAAATGCTTTTTCAGCATCTATAGACATAATCATATGGTTTTTGTCTTTGCTTTTATTGATGTGGTGTATCACATTTATTGATTTGCATATGTTGAACCAACCTTGCACCCCTGGGATGAAGACCGTGCATAGCCAAAGCAATCCTGAGCAAAAAAAATAAAGCTCGGGGCATAACACTACCTAACTTTAAAGTATATTACAAACCTATAATAACCAAAATAGCACAGTACTGGCATAAAAACAGACATACAGATCAATGGAATATAATAGATAACCCAGAAATCAACCCATACACCTACAGCCATCTGATCTTTGACAGAGGCAACAAGTCTACACACTGGGGAAGAGACTGCCTCTTCAACAAATGGTGCAGGAGAAACTAGATGTTCATATGTAGGAGAATGAAACTAGACCTGTACCTCTCACCATATACCAAAATCAACTGAAAATGGATTAAAGAATTAAATATACATCCTGAGACAATAAAACTCCTTAAAGAAAATATAGGGGAAACATTCTAGGAAGTAGGAGTGGGTGTAGATTTCATGAATAGGACCCCAAAAGCACAGGCAACCAAACTGAAAATAAACAAATGGGATTATATCAAACTAAAAAGCTTCTGCACAGCAAAAGAAACAATTAACAGAGTTAAAAGACAACCAACAGAGTAGGAGAAAATATTTGCAAAATATACATCTGACAAAGGATTAATATGCAGAATATTAAAGGAACTGAAACAACTTTACAGCAAAACAACAAGTAACCCAATTAAAAAATGGGCAAAGGAGCTGAATAGGCATTTCTCAAAGGAAGATATACAAATAGCCAATAGACACATGGAAAAATGCTCAACTTCACTCAGCATTCAGGAAATGCAAATCAAGACCACTTTGAGATACCATCTCACTCCAGTTAGGATGGCTAATATCCAAAAGACTGAGAATGATAAGTGCTGGAGAGGTTGCAGAGAAAAAGGAACCCTCCTACACTGTTGGTGGGGCTGCAAAATGGTGCAGCCTTTATGGAAAATGGTATGGAGGTTCCTCAAACAATTACAGATAGATCTACCATATGACCCAGCTATCCCACAGCTGGGAATATATCCAGAGGAATGGAAATCATCATGCTGAAGGGATAACTGTAGTCCCATGTTTATTGCAGCACTGTTTACAATAGCCAAAACTTGGAACCAGCCCAAACGTCTACCATTAGATGAGTGGATACAGAAAATATAGTATACGTACACAACGGAATTCTACTCTGCTATAAAAAAGAATGAAATACTACCATTCACAACAACATGGATGGACTTAGAGAAAATTATATTAAGAGAAACAAGCCAGGCACAGAAAGAGAAATGCCACATATTCTCACTTATTTGTGGGAGCTAAAAATAAATAAATAAAAGAGCACACAAACAAATGGAGGGGGAAGAAGGCACAACAATCACAACAATTCCTTGAACTTCTTAAGACAAGTGAACAGATATGATGTAGTTGGGGGAGGAGACAGAGGGAGAGGAGAAGAGGAAAGGGTAAAGGGGCATGAAAATCAACTACAGCGTATATTGAGAAGTTAAAATCAATCAATAAATAATAAAATCTCAAAAGAAAAAAAGACAGAATTAAGTCCTGTCTAGTTTTCTCTCTGGATACAGAAGATCAAGGTCCGTTTAGAGAGGAGAGTTCATCATTCTCTTTTCTTTCCCTCAGAATTCTAAGGCAGTTAACAAAAGACAGCAAATCCACATTCTTCACTACTGCTCCTGTCCCTATCTCATTCAGTTGCTGGTGATAATGCACAACCCAATCCTTTGACTTCCCCCTTGTAACTCATCTCAATAAGCCACGAGTAAGAGTTTTTGAAATTGCCATATCATCACTCTATTTATCAAGAGCACCATCTCACCACCACCACTATCCTGTAGGATTTTCATCCCACTTAGCAAATGCAGTGTGCTAATTGTTGCTATCTGCCTGATCTAATTCTGATATCTCATCTTCACAGTCTGTTTCTAGGGTCAATTGCTGAGAAGATACATAAAGCCTCCTGGAATTGTCTAAAGAAAGGAAGATAGTCTGGTTCATTTATCCTCTGGCTCCTCTCAACCGCTGGTTGAGGGTTGCCCTTGGCGGCATTATCACTCTTTTTTATCTTTTTCTGGGCTGCAATTACAAACTGGCTGAGCAAGCTCCATGTCTTTAGACAAGGTCCTGAGAGATATGTGGTATGTTTGAGGTGGGACACTGCCCACCATGACTACAGTCGAAAACAGATTTGGACCAAGAGGTATAATGTCAGAAACCGAAAGTGTTTACTATAGGTATTGTTTAAAAATTACAAAACTGAATGATTAATTGAGATAAAATGTTTCAATGTATTTTGTATTTAATACTCAAAGAATTATATGCGGAATATTTGAGTCCTCAAACCAATAGGGATTAATTGTAAAGGATATAAAATGGCAGCTAGATAAAATAAAATAAAATGGAAGATAGACATATGGATTGGTCGTCAAGATCTTTATCAATTACGGAAAACAAATAAAAGAGCAATTTTTCATTATTTTTATCCATCAGATTTGAAAAATAAAAAAAAGATTGGTATTGTCAAATGTTGATTTGAGAGCTTGCTGTATGCCAGGTGCTCTCATACGTGTTTTACGTATATTAATTTTTTAATTCTTACACTATCCTTAGAAAGTAGGTGCTATAGATTAAATGACCCCCCAAAACTAACTGAAGCTTGATCCTTACTGTAATAGTGTTAAGAGGATGGAGAATCTGACTAAGATATCTGAAAGGTGGGACCTTTAATAGGTGATTGGATCATGAGGCCCCTGTTCTCATGAATATATTAGTCCATTCATGGAATAAAGAGTTAATGGGTTAGTGAGTTTTAACAGGAGGGGCATTGATGGCTTTACAAGTACATTACATACCTCATGTCTTCTCACTATGTGATACCCTGGTCACCACAGTACTCTTTAGAGTTCCCACCAAGAAAAAGGCCCTCACCACATGTGTTCTGGGTCTTGGGCTTTCCAGACTCCAAACTGTAAGAAATAAATTTCATTTCTTTATAGATTACCCACCTTCAGGTATTCTATTATTAGCAATAGAAAATGAACTAATATGGTATGATTATTATTATCATCATCATTTGCTTCCAATAACCTAAAACTAATAACCTAAAAGAAGTGATTGAATAAATTATCGTATATTAATACTATTGAATACAATGTAGCCATTTAAAATGAAATAGCCGCACATGTGTTGGCATAGAAAGATCTATAACATATGTCACAAAATGAAAAATTTAAGTTGAAAAATATGCCCATATTATTTTCCCATTTATGTGGAAAGAGGAAGGAAAAGAGAAGAAGGGGGAGAGATGTATTTATATGTACAGGTAGACACAGACCGATGCAAAGAAAGGAAAATAAAAGCATTTTGCACAGGTTACCTCTGGGGAACGCAGTTGAAGTTTGGGAAAGAGAAGGAGTAGGTAATATATATTCTATTGCTTAAATTTTTATATTGTCTGCACCTTTTGAAAATAAATATGTTTGTGTATTATTTTTATAACCAAAATATTAAAAATATCAATGACATCTAGCTTCTGATAATGAGTCTGCTGAGAATAAGCCCAGAAAGGAAGACTATAAAGGTACAAAATGAAAGTCATTCCTTATCTACCTGCTCTGCTTTAATTTTTTTCCTAAAGAGAAACTCTTAAGGTCTCTTAAAGAGAAACTCATAAGGTGTCTTTCTCAGGAAGCTTATTTCAACAAACATAGTCTCAAACCTATTCATTCTCACTTTTGTTTGAGCAATTTTGCTATCCTGATGCATGTATATAACTGTGAGAATACACATACATAAATTAGGTTCAACCACATGGAATAGCCATTTACGTCAGTTAAAGATAGTTGAATGTTGACAATTTCATATGTTTCAGCAATATAAAATATCATACTAACACCAGAATTAATTAGAGTGGTGTCAATTTTCAGTTCTTATTTCTGGAAAAAAATACCTGGATAACATTCCTTTTCCTAAACAGATGCTAGCATAATTTCACAACGATACCTCTGCAATTCATATGCCATACTAAGGAAGTTTCTAATTTTAAAATTAAAAGTTTATGAGTTTACATGCAAAAATCAAGCAGTTCCTTGAGCTCTTCCAATGCACTTGTCTTCCACCCTATCTTAGCTACTCCTGTGGTTATACCTGAGATAAATAACCACCCCCTGTCTTTCCAGTTCATTGCCTTTATTATCACAACTCCTAAACTCTTTCTATCCAACTGGGATTTCCAATACATCGATTCTTTTAATCTCACCCACTGAATATGCCCCCTTCTCTCCTTACCCTGTTTAAATTCCACAGAGATTCACTATAATCATTTTTTGGCATTCTCACAAAATTGTCTTGGTTATTTCTTGTTCATACTCCTTTGGCTAAACTGCAACCCAGGTTAAATCCAATTTTCATCCTACTTCATGCTCACACACAAGCTGCTGTAAGTGACTGGAGAAAAATACACAGCCATGCTGACCGGCTCCACTTTAAATTCATGACCACAAACCTCAGGTGGGCCCTTAAGGCTGCTTGTCATCCATACCATGTTTCCCTGGTCCATTCACTCTCCACTATCATAAGCTAATATCTCCCACTGACCCTGTTTCCTCAAACCTCAAACACCTCCTTGCTCACCCTCAGTCTCAGCTGATAACCTCGCTTCCCAAATCACTGAATGAAACTGAAGTAATCATTAAGGAGCTTCTACTAACATGCATCTCCCCATCTGCCAGTATCTGCCCCCATTTCACCTGCCTTTCTGCCTGTTTCTATCAGTGAACTCTCAGTTCTCCTTTTTACAGCCAATCTCTCCACATATGTGCTTTATCACATCTCTGCCAAGGACATAGCCCCAGCCCTTCTCCCCTACCTTTTGCATCATTGATTTTTCTGTCTTTCCTAGATCACTGCTACCAGCATTAAAGCATGTTGTTAAATTTCCCATATTGGAACAAAATAAAGCAAAATCTTCTCTTAACCTCACTTTCTCTTCCAACTATTCCCCATTTTTCTCCTCTCCTTTACAGCAAAACTTCATTTAAAAAGTAGTCCATATTCATTCACTCTCCTCACGTTTCTGTTCCTCCAACTTTCTCTTAAAACGCTTCTCTCAGGCTTTAGCCCCTACTCTTGCCAAACCACATTCAGTAAGGTGCTGGATGACCTCAACATACTAAATATGTCTGCCAATTCTCTGTGTTCATTTTATGTGTCCTGTCATCAACATTCGACATGATTTATCATGCTTTCCTTCCTCATACAAATCTTTCACATGACCTCCAGATACCACAGTCTCTTGATTTTTCTCCCATTTCACTTTTTCTTATCTCTTCTATTTATATGTTCATTGAGAGGATGAGCTCATTCAACTCATGATTTTCAGTCTCATTATGAGTAAATGACTGACTCCCAGATTTATATCTTTGGCTCAAGCCTCTCTCCTGAATTCTAGATTTATATATCTAATTTCCCATGCAACAACTCCACTTAGATTTCTAACAGTCATCTCATACTTAATCTCATACCCAAGACTAAATTTTGGAAACCTTTACAAAGCTTAGTTTGGAAGATCCCCTCCACCCTTAGTCTTCCCCATCAGAGCAAATTCTGTACTTCCAGTTGCTCAAGCCACAAACCTTAGAATCATTCTGATTGCTCCATTTCTTTCACACACCCAATTAAAATTATTAACTGTTCAACCAATAATTTGTATAAGAAAAAAAAACAAAATTTTCAATGAAAACAAAAGTGAGATAACATATTACCTAATACATAGTCACTTTTAATGTTTAAGGGTAATACTCTGTGTCATGTTACAAAGCAAAGAAATAAGAATTCTTTTTATGTTACTGGCTTCAGGGCAAATGTGATTAAAAAAACCACTGTAGAGATTGATTTGCCAATATCTAAAAAAATATTTCAAATTTTTTTTCTGTCAAATTAGTCAAATTAGTCAACTGATTTTTTATAAAGACATGAACAACAACATATGTAAATTTTACAGGCAAAGATGCTCTTCGTAATGTTACCTATTCATTTTAGAAAAATTTTAAAATACAGAAGAGTATAAAGAAGAAAGTAAAAATCATAAAAACTGTCAGCTGTTTGTTTTATTTATTTGTTTGCTTATTTATTAATAAATTAATTTATTTTCCCATGACATGAAATATTATTTTAACATACTATTTAAATAACTGTATTGTGTATCAGTTGGAATGGAATTGGGCAATATAAGACAAAAATAATATAAAATAGTGGTTCAAACAAAGTAGCAGTTTATTTCTTTCTCACAAAAAAAAATTCCAGATGTTTGGGGTTAGTAAAGCAGTTTCATAAACTCTATAGACATCGCAGCCCCTTCAAGCTCACTTCTTTGCCATTTCTGGAACATGGCCGTCAGGCTTATCAACCCAGATGGCTGCTAGAACTCCAGCCATCACATCCATATGCCAGAGAATGAGTTGGTCAAAGGGCAGAAGAAAGGCATGACTACTTTTTAAGAAAACCATCCAGAAGCACCATATAACACTTCCTTTACACCTCATTGGCTGGAACTTAGTCATACCCAACTTTGAGGGACTCTGGAAAATTTAGTCCTTTTTAGCTAAATGTTTGTGTCCACTTGAAGTCTGGAATTCTGATACATAGGGAAAAAGAACAATAGATAAAGAGAAGGAACTCATAGTCTGTACTGCAAACATTTTATATGTAAGAAGTAATTTGTTTAATTGAAGCTCTTATTTTGAATATTTTGTCTTCTAATATTTCTGCCTTTATAATAACAATACTTTATTATGCAATAAATCTAATTTTATAAAATAAGTTTTCATATCTAAACCACCTAGTAATCTTAATCATACTGAAAAACCTCAAAATTCAATCTAACTACTAAATTGGTAAAATTATATTCAGATTTTTTACTTTAGGAAAAATGTATGTCAAATTATAGATACAAATGCAATTCTATACCTGGCACCATTATACGATATCGTAGTTCTCTGAAGAATTGTGAAACAATCAACATAAAAGTAATTTCTGCTCATAAATTTATACATATAAATTATATATATAAATTTTACATATATATATATATAGGCTTTGCAAATAATTTGTTTAAAAATTTTTGCAAGAAAATCCCAAGTGGTTTTTTCCCATCTAGGCAGAATGATTGACACTCCTACGAGTGACTATTGTAAGCCCATTAAATTTTCAAATCCATTTCTCACTCAGATGCAAAATGATGAAACCAATACTTGCACTAGTACAAGATATTTCTAAAAGTTACATGTTAATGTATTCAAAGATAGAGGAAAACTTATGCAAACTGAAATATCAGAGTAAAATAATCTACCAAGTAAAAATAAAAACTCAGCTTCTCTAATTTTTTGGATAGAAAAAAGTCAAGCAAAAACATTCTCACATCCCTTGCATATTAAATCTTTCCTCCCATTAAGAAAAAACTCAAAACTACTAATATTTTTATTCTTATCGATAATATTTTTAAAATATAAGACTGCAGTTTTGGTTTAGTAGCTGAAATATTTAGAGTTCATATGAAAATCCCATTCTTCAAACTATGTGCAAATACCTAAACTTGATTTGTTCTTTCCCAATTTAACATCTAGTGGCAGAGCTTGTCATGAACATAAGCAAACTATTTCCATGGTGCATTGCTTCTTTGGAGCAGGGTTTGATGTTTAAGGCTATATAACATAACCCACTATCCTTGATTTTAAACTATTTTGAAGAACTATTTAGTTCTCATTAAGCTCTTTTCATAGGTGAAACAGTGAATTACATTACTAACACTCACATCACTCCTCTAAAGAGCTGTGATTTTTGTGTACATACACACACACGTATACATACATACTTACATATATATATATATATATATTCAGAGACTGAAAAGGCTGATGACAGCAAATGCAAAGTCAAAACATCACTGTATTTTTTTAGTGCTGGCCACTTGGGAAAGTTCTCATTACAGAGTGACAGCCACAGGCCATTTTCCCTGTTAAACTCAGCTGAAAACTAAGCCACTTTGATCCAATCCTTTTGAAAAGATAAGACTGGTGTTATGGTTAAAACCTCAGCTGACAGATTTCAAATAGGACCACGATTTGAAGCTATGGGGTTTGAGAGAAAGAACAAAGAGCTTCTGAATCTGCTTACAATGGAGCAGTTCATTTAATGGAATAAACTGCATGGAATCTACACTTTTCTTATCAAATAAGGCATCCTTTACTTTTACAGGACAGTCTTAATTGCTCAAGCCAATTGGTTAGAATATTTTTCAGGCTAATTACCTGTCAACTATCATTAGAAACATTAATGGCACTTTTAAAACCACCTATTCCTCAAAGCTTCCTTGGTGGACTGTCTCACAAAGTGACATCCAATTGCTGGCCCATAATAAAATGCTTTAGTAATTGTTGAGGAGAAGGGCTAGTAAAAGCAAACCACACAGTAAGTTATAAATACTCAATTTTATGTGAAAATGTGTGACCTGAGTTGTTAGTGATATCTCGGGACACCCCACTCTCTGTCCAAGTCTCACCACACTCACTGGTTGCTGGAGGAGACACCAGTTCCTCAAGAAACTTCTCACTTTGTTTCCAGCCACAGCTTCTGTCCCCAGTCTCTTAATGATCTCTAGCCTGAAATGGATTTATCATGAAGCTCATGAAGGTTGAGTTTTGGAGCCTCTCACTTGCACAGTCTCTTTCCAACTAATCGTACCCAATTGTTGTTCATAATTGCATATTCATTTTTTCATAGCCCCTCCTCACCCTTTTATAATCTTCAGGCCACACAAAACCTAGATTTGCCTAGAAGATTTATATGAATAATATGAAAATAAAACCAAGCTGACATTTTTTCTCAATCTAGATTAGAGAAAGCCATGAGAAGTATGATCAGTTCCCACACACCATTTGGTCCCTATCCACCTGGCCCTGTTGGAGGAGGTCTTCCCAACTATATTGTTTAAAGGATTATTTTAGCTTACTCCTGTCACTCCCTAGCTCCTTGTTTTGCATTTCTTAATGACATTTGTAACTAACTAGCATTATGCAAGACATTTTTTTATTTTCTTCCTCCTCACTGTAACATGAGCTCCAAACTGGGAAGAGTGGACTTTGTATGTTTTTCCAGTGAATTCTAGCATGTCAAATAGTGGTCCCCACACAGGCTAAGGTGACCATATAACTTATTATCTAATTAATAAGTTTTTAGAACAAAAGGGAGCATTATTAATAATTACACCATAATACCAGCAGTAAAACACACCAGTTTCAGGAAACTCGAACCAAAGTCACCCTACCCTAAATCAAGATTGAATTTATTACTACTAAGCAAGAGGAAGTGAGAGAGAATAACTCAATATCAGAACAGTCCTCTCCTTATATTTCCCAGGGACCTGGCCTAAATCAACTTGATCTTTTAAGGACCAGAAGAAAACCTTTTAATTGCAAAACTGTCTTTTATCTATCCTATGCTTCTAATAACTCAGTATTATCAATTGGAAGCTATTTATCCCTCTCTCCCAACCCATATAGGTGATATTTGGTAATATCTGAAGATGTTTCTGGTTGTCCTTCCACCAGGGATGCAGCTACACATCTTTGCAATGCAAAAGACAGCTACTATCCCCAATAAAGAATTATCCAGCCCAAAAGGTCAGTAGTGCTGAGGACATGAAACCATGTAGTAACCAAAGAAGAAATGATCCAAGAAAATAATTACTCCCATTCAGGTCCATTTTTAATCCCATGATTATTCCCATTAAATGTTCTAGTTTTAAAATCGTTACATAATTAAGTATTCTTGAAGGCTTTTTTAAATTTTTTTTTTTAATCTTAACCCAGATCAGAGTTGCTCCTCCTTAGACATGGATTGTTGAGAGGATAAGAAAGAGCAATTTACAAAGATGGGAAAAGTTTGGAAATTTGTCAAATTAAGTTAATTTTATTTTGAATCTGAAGGATATTGAATAGAGTGGGACCATCACATACTATTTCATCCGGCTCTTTATAGACAATGGAAATGTAGCAATTTTAACAAACGATAATAATGTATAAGCTTCAGAATGTTTATTAAACTTAAGATTTTTTTTACCGTGCACAGTCTCATTTGATTTTCAAAGAAATGTTCAGGTATTATAATCCTTAATAATAAAGAAAGGAACTTGGTGACAAAAAGGTGTGATTTGCCCAAGATTACTTATCTAGAAAGAGCCTAATCAGTGTAATGACCCAAAAAGGAAGAAAAGGGGGTGCTGCTGTGGGGGCTGATAAGAACACTTCACTTTTACCTAGTATCCATATGCACTACATAGCTCGTGTTATTGCACTTCATCCTCAAGAGAGTCCTATGAAGTATCATGATCCCCATTTACTAGTGAACGAATGGAGGCTGTGACATACTTATCTGATCGAGGTTTAACCCCAGGTCTCCTCACACCATATCAAAGGCTCCTTCCAGAAAACTATGTTGCTTCTCTATTTATGTGAACTCCTTTTGCTTATTTTTATTTATTTATTCACTCATTTAATTCAATGTGTATTAATTTTTTACATACCTACAAAATGTAAGACACCATCCTAGGCCCAGGGAAAATGGCCTTGAAGAAAACAAAGTGTCTGCCTAAAGGGAATTTAATTGCACGTAGAAACAAAACAAAAAACTTGCTTAGATATTCATTTCCTTCTCCCTGGGAACTGAGCCATTACCCAGCCATTCACCCTGAGAGCACCAGCTGGCACATGGTGTTGAGGGGTGTTGGGAAATTGCTGTGTAAAGCTTTACAAATTATTTTTGCTATGTTGTGTTGTTTTGAAAATGTTATGAGGTAAACTCTTTTAGAATTTTTCTGTAAGAATCAGACTGGCTTAGAGAACTAAGGTACTGACGGTGTCACTGCTCCTTCTTTGTGCAAAGTAAACTTCACAAAAGCCCTGAGCTAAAAGAATAAGAGAAATGAGCTCATCAGGTTAAATACGCATGAATAATCAGAGTAATCTAGGGGAAAAGCATGAGAACAGACATGAGAAAAAAAGAGTCTAAATTTTCAGCAAAAGGAAGAACCACATCATGCTATATAATATAATCAATTGTCCTTAGGAGGCAACGTGCCATCTGAAAAGCAGTACACATATTATGAAAAAGCTTCCAGTTTTTTTTGCCTCATTTGAGTCAAATAGAAGGAAACAAAATAGGTCTTTTGAATTTGGACCATAAGTACGAGTTTTACTTAGAGTTCTGATTGAATTCATTTATGTGCCTACTATCTAAAATAAAGAACGAAGTATATAATGTGTTAAGTGATAAGTGCTATGAGGTTAAGGTTGGTGGGACACAGAGTGATGAAAGATTCTATTTTTTTTCTTTTTATTTTAAATTTTTATTTATTATTAGCATATTCATTCTTACAAATCATATTTCTTTTTGCTTTTTGCCCAACCTATCACTTCCAAGTCCCCTCCCTCCCTTCTCTGGTATTCTTTATTTGTTCTCTCCTTCTGAAAGTTCAGCATATTGCTGTGGTCTTTCTTTTCTTTCTTTTCTTCCTTCTTTTCTTCTTTCCTCCTTCCCTCCCTTCCTTCCCTCCATCCTAGAAGGCAGTTATGAGTGAAAACCTGCAGTATTTCTGTTTGTTTGTCGGGCTTATTTCACTTAACATAATTTTCTCCAGACTCATCCATGGTGCTGCAAATGGAAGAATTTTATTCTTTTTTATGGCTGAGTCTTATTCCATTATGTATATGTACCACTTTTTTTTTATCCAGTCATCCATCAATGGATACTTAGGTTGTTTCCATATTTTGGCTACTGTAAATACAGCTGCATGAACATGGGAGTGCAGGTATCCCTTCGATATGATGATTTCCATTCCTTTGAATACATACCCAGTAATGGGATTGCTGGATCATATGGTAGCTCTATCTGTAGTTGTTTGACAAATATCTGTACTATTTTCCATAATGGTTGTGCCTAATTTACAGACCCACCAACAGTGTAGGAGTTCCTCTTTCTCCATATCCTCACCAGCATTTGTTATACTTGGTCTTTTTAATGATGGCCAGTCTAACTGGGGTGAGATGATATCTCAGTGTGGTTTTGGTTTGCATTTCTCTGATGACTAGTAATGCTGAGCATTTTTCCATGTACCTGTTGACCATTTGTAAGTCTTCCTTCGAAAAGTGTCTATTAATCTCCTTTGCCCATTTTTTAATTGGATTATTTGGTTTTTTTACTGAGTAGTTGTTTAAGTTCTTTGTATATTCTGGATATTAATCCCTTGTTGGATGTATAGTTTGCAAATATTTTCTCCCATTCTGTAGATTGTCTTTCCACTCTGTTGATTGTTTCCTTTGCTGTGCTATTTCTGATGAGGTGTTGATGGAAGGACTCTTAGATAAAGTAACATTGGAACAGAGACTTAAAGGAAGAAGTAAGCCATGTTAACATCTGGAGAAAAATGTCCCAGGCCAAAAAGTGGACAATGCAAAGGGTTTAAAGTAGGAACTGTTCTGATGTATTAAAGGAATAGCAAAGAATGCAGGGTGTTTGGAGGACAGTTTGCCAAGAGAGAAAACAATGAAATAAAGTCAGAACTGAAGGCTGAGGAAAGATCGTGTAGGGTCATTAAGGTGATGGTAAGGACAGATAGAAATGGGAAGCCATTGGAGAATTTTGAAAACAGTAGTAACATGAACTGGAAACTTCTATAAAAAAAATACTCTGGCTGCCATGCTTCTAGAAACAGGCTATATGGGACAAGGATGGAATTTGGGGACCAGTTTGATTACTTTGCCAAATGGTGAGGGGGAGCTGAGTTCCAGACATATTTCAAAATCAGAGCATTTAGGATCTCAATAGAAGGGATGTGCGGTGTGAGAGCAAGAGAGGAGTGAAGAATGACTTCGGGATGTTTGGATTAAGCGACTGGTAGAATAAATTGCATTTATCCGGATGAGAAGGACTTCTGTTAGAGCAGGTTCTGAGAGGAAATTCAGAAGTTCAGTTTTTGACATATTGGATGTGAGATGTCTAAATAGCATCTAAGGGCAGATATTAAGTTGAAAATTGAATAGAAAAGTCTAGGGCTCAGGATTGAGATCAGGGCTAGACATACAATTGGATCTCCCTCGGACATAGATGCTTTGTAAAGCCCTAAGATTGGATAAAAACACAGAGATAGGGAAGAGATGAAGACTGAGCCCTGGGCCTCCCCAATATTTGATGTTTGTAAAATTGAGCTTAATCCAGCAAAAATGTGACGAGCAGTGAGGTGTGAGGAGAACTAAGAAAAAGAACAAAGAAAAAAGTGTTTCTGGAAAGAAGAAATGATGAACGATATCAATGCTCCTGAGTATGATTGAATTTGAACTATTGAATTTGCAACAAGTAAGTTATTAGAGAAGTTGATAAGAGTAGTTCCTGTTACATGGTAGGGATAAAAGTCCATTAAAATGGGTTAATAGAACAAGCAGAAGTGGGAAAAACTATAGGCAGCTATTTGGAGGAGTTTTTCTGTCAAGGGGAGCAGTAGAAATGAGATAGGGGTTGAAGGAAGAGCAAAAGAAGGTTTTTCTTTTGTTTTTTGTTTTGTTTTCTTCTGTTTTGTTTTAATGAAATAATTCAGATAAAGACTGTGACTTCTTAACTTAAATTTGAATTTCCCAAACTGATTTCAGTATCCTTTCCACATAAACCTGTCCATCAACATGGGTGGGTGGTCACCCGAGGATTAGCTGATCATCACCCTGGATGTCCGCCTCTCTTTCAATATCCAGGAATTCATTCATTTTACTCATTTGCTCACCCAAATTCTTACTAGGTGCTTACAATATGGTAGAAATACAGCAGTCACCATAGGTAAAGAGTTAACATATACATATACAGACAAGGTCTCTGTCTTCATCAAGCCTATAGTCTAGCATGTAAGATTAACACTAAACAAGAGTAAAGCCAGTTATCCATGAACGAGAAGCACAGGGGCTTACGTGAGACTCTCTCTTACCAGGAGGTGAGGATGGAGCTGCTGGCCAAGTAAGGCCTTCCTGCATGACCTGAAGAATGAGTCTCAGCTAGCCAGGTGAGGGAGCGAGTGCGATGAGATTTTCTCCAGCTTGTGGTAGGGTCAGAAGTTAGGGAGAGCTTCCAACATTGGAGAAGCCAAAGGAGATCCAGTGCAAGAAGGATAAAAAGATTGAAGGGCCAGAAAAAGAAGTGGGGCTGGGAAGAGTCAGGGACAATGTCCTGAAGAGCTTAATGAGCCACATTAAGAATTTAGGATTTTAAGCAGTGAGAGATGCAAACAGACTTCAGTTTTTTTATTGGCCTTCTGGCAAATTCTTTCCCATCTCAATGCCTTTGCATACATTGTTCCCTCTGTGTGAACCACTCTGCCCACCTTTCACATAACTGATGTAATACTATGCTCAAAGTCTCAGTTGAAGTAGCACTTCCCTGAACACCTTGTCTAATGTTATGTCCCCAGTACTCTTGTTCACAGTGTACCTTTCAAAATATCTATCATGATTTATGATGTATAACTTATTGTCTTTCTTTTTGACTGGTAAGGGGATTGCAACCCTCGCCACAGTGTTGTCTGCACCACGCTCAACCAGTGAGTGCACCGGCCATCCCTATATAGGATCTGAACCCAAGCCTTGCAGCTACCAGCGCCGCACTCTCCCGAGTGAGCCATGGGGCAGGCCCAACTTACTGTCTTTTTTGTCTGCTTCTCCAACTCAACTTTAAGCTCATGAGCTCAGAAATCTGCCTTTTTTGTTCACTACCATATCCTGAGCACTTGGCATATAATAGGTAGTCAACAAATAAGTTTAAGTGTAAGTGAATTTACTGGATGGAGTCACAAAAGTAGAAGGAAAAATCGAGAATGTTTCCAAACTTTCTGGTTTGAGCATTGGTGAAGAAGCAAGTTTTAAGAGAAAAATGATGTGTTAATGTTTAATATACCCGATCTGAAGATTCTAAGAAAAAAAGCAAGGGAGAACTGAGCTGAAGGCAAAGACCTCAGCATCTTCGGCATATAGATAAAAATAGCTAGCCATAAGAGAGTTAAGTATTAGCTGCGGAAAGTGCAGAGAGTGAGAACAAGGAAGGACCTAAACCAAATCACTGAGAAAAAGGGAGAGGCAGAGAAGGCAATGAAATGCCTGATAAACAGTGGTGATAATTAGAAAGAAAACTAGGAAAATACAATGTGTGGGTAGATGGTATTTCAAATAGCAGGAAATATTCACCAGCGGCAGATGCTATGAGACCATCAAACAAGGTGAAGAACGAAGTGCACATTGGATTTTGGAATATGAATGTTTTGGGTAACCATTGGTGGGAACAGTTTGTGTGAACAGAGGCATATTGCTGCCAGTTGAGAAGTGAATGAGTGGCAAGTGCCATTGATTCCTTGAAGGTGGCAATTGTAAGAGTTTTGTGGCAATACTGGAGGTTCTCTGTTGGTGGATTAGGAGGATGGTTTCTTCTTTTTTAAGATTAAAAATAATAGAGCATATGTAAATTCTGATTGGAAGAAACCTATGAAAGAGGAAAATACTGAAATTTCAGAATACTCAATGCCACAAGGCCCTTGACAAGAGAAAGGGTATAAGGTCTAAAGGACAGGTGGACACATTAGCCTTGCATAAAAAAAGAGCTACCTATGTGCCATAGTAAAAAGAGAGAGAAAAAAAATTGATCAATGAGCACATATATTTACAGATGTTATAGTGGAATTGAAAGAGTTGATGCCTGATGGCTTCTAATTTCTCTGTGAAGTAAGTTGGTCTAAATATTTGCCAACCTCTTTACCTCTTGCCTGTACTATTGCAAAAGTGTCCTAAGTTCTTTATGCCTCCAGACTTGTTCTGCAACTCAGTCCTCCCTGTAGCATCTGAACTGCCTGTGAAGCTGATTATGCCACTTTTCCACCTCCCTCCTCCTGCCTCTGCATTATGTGTTTGTCATCTGTGTCTCTAAAAACTTACTACCCTTATCACATTGTATTATGAACTACCTTTGTTCTAAGGTACAGTAGCTTATTAATTTTACCTTTCTGGGTGCCTAGGAGAGTACCTAACACATAATAGTTGCTCATTAGCAGTTTCTTGAATATATTAACTAACACTGAGGAAATATCACAGATAACATATTTCGATAAAATGTTTCACTTGATTAATTGGTAAATAAGCCTACATTCTTATGTTTCTTTAAATCTTATTCCAAATATATTTATATTTGTCTTTATCATCTAGGAAGTGTTTGTGAAAGTTACATAGTTATATTTTAATAGACTAGGGAGATATTTTTTAATATCTATTTATGCTGTGAATTATCTAGGTCAACCAAGCCTGCTAAAGAGATTTAAGATCATTTCTGTTACCCAATGATAACACCGACATCTAGTGGTTATTAATCTGAATTTTAGTTATCTATTTCATTCCCTCCAAGGACAAAACTCGTTTAAAAATTGTGAAGTATTATATAAGCACTAGCTTATCTATTGCAGGTATTGTTAGTCAAATTTGGAAAAATGCAGTTGGGATGGAGGGTACTTTAAAAATAAACCATCTTCTGTAAAGAAACACAAAGTATGAATCTGGAATGTGAACTAACCAAGGCTCCTGACTAAGAGTCCAACTCAGTGGAACCCAAAATATTTTCTGCTGAACCCTAGTTCCACAAGACCTTAATAAGTGTGTACAGTGCAGATTCTGTGGTCAAATAAATATTCAACTTTCCCATCCCCACCCCCCATTTCTTCACCCCTTTATTTAGCTCTACAGCCCTTTGCACCAACTGACATACTATTCATTTTACTTATTTATTTGTATATTGTCTGTGTCCTCCAATGTAATGCAAGTTCCATAAGGACAAGGATTTTTACAATTTTTTTATATCTTTGTAGTACTTTCAGCTTAGACTTCTAACTAAATTGCAACTTCTATGCAACTTGAATGCTTGGCCTATAATAGAAGTTCATTGAAATATCTGTGATTGAACAAAGTTGAACAAAATTATCTACCTTAAGAATTCTTAGGGCCATTGATATGCTAATGTGCCTTATGAATTCTAAAGGAAGGCGTGCAAATAGCAATTCCCAAATATCCTTCCTCCTGCCCACCCTCTTCATACTATAACGTTAATGTTCTAATGAACACACCTTGGGAAAAGCTGGTCAGTTTCATGAACCTAAGACCCTAAATTCACTCCTATTAAATTCTGTGGTTCCTGCCATACTCTGTGGTACTCCTATTTGAAACTCATCCACTATGCATTACTGAGAATACACTAAATTGAAGAGAAAACACAGAGAACAAATTGGAACTTTGATACTGAGTCAAATAATACAAAGAGGAAACAAATGCTCTTTCAGTGAATCGTCTCTGACAACATTTAAATGATTTTATCTGAATCCCATTTCCTTCTGACCTCAAGTATTATCAAAATAGAAGTTCAAGTTACATGGGAAATGAAAGAGCTTGTCATGTGGAGAAAGAACGGTTGCATGAAACGGCATGGCAAAATTATTTCTCTCTTTCATCAGCGAAATACAGGCATGATACATAAGAAAGATGAGCCATTTCAACTGATATGTATTTAAAGAAGCAAAAATCCTGTATGATAACCTTTAGGGACGATGCTTGCAAAAATGTATAATGGAAGAGCATGACCTTTTAGCATCTGAGTTCTGTTTTACTTTAGCAAAGCCCTTTCTATTTTAGTAGCTGCATGGGGAACAGAGAGGATTTTTTCTGAAAACTGATTGCATGGTATTGTCATCACAGCATGCTTGCCATCTTTCATGGGGAGAACAGGTCATTCACATAGCCGTGCAGTTTGTTAAATCCTTAGGAACACTGGGAAATGCAGCATAAAACTAAGGTAGTACTATCCATTACAAGGCAGAACTACAGTCTGCATGGCAAAGTTAAATTGCCTGTCATCTTTTCACATATTGAGCTAGCTATGTAGACTTTGCATTACTGTTAAGAGCATGGGATATTTAACAGTCAATTTCTTTCAAATAGAAATAATTTTAAACCACAACTGCAAAAAAGCAAAACAAATAAAGGCTACAGGAACTTCTGAAATAAGTCAGCTTTATTAGCAGGAATTAATCACTATCAATCCAGGCTTGACCTCAAAATCTTCCCAGGAATCCTAGAAAATGGACTGAGCAAAATAGTTCATCTCTTCCCTAGGACTCCCTTCGTCTATAATTAGGTGTGTGACCATGTGTTTTCACGGAGAGGACATGCTCTCAAGATTAGATTTCAGAACACCTGTGTTGAAGTCCCAGGTCAGCCACTAACTAGCTACATGGCCTGTCCAATTCAGTAGCCTCTTTGACCTGTCTCCTCATCTATAAAATGGGGATTGTAATTCTGGCCCTATTTTCCTCACAGGCTTGTGAAATAATAGGTATGAAAGCATCTTTTGAAACTGCAGATACTATCCAAAGTTCTGCGGTGATGAGAGGGTAGACAGGAGAAAGGCTGTTGTGAGGGAGAACATTGGATTTGCTACACTGGGATTAGGTAGGTCATCCTAAACAGTAATATTGTCACCTGCCACTTCAGTTAATCTTTGAACACTCTTAAGAGCAATTAGAATAGGATGCTCATATCCTACCTAGATTACTCCCCAGTACATTAAATAGGCAACCAATGGTAATTAATTCTCCTTGTGCCTGCAAATTGTTAGCAAACCACTGGTAAAATCAGGATGTTGGTTTAAAGACTATCAAATATGAAGCCATTCAACAATCTGCTTTGCAACAATTAACCAACAACATTAATTCGTTACCTTGAGAAAAAAAGTTTTTAGAAACAAAGTGGTGACAATCTGGGTATATTTCAAGAGCAGAGCTGTAATGGCAAATTTTATGTGTCATCGTGACTGAACTAAGGGATGCCTAGATAGCAGTAAAGCATTATTTCTGGGTGTGTTTGTGAGACTGGCATTTGAATCAGTGAACTGAGTAAAGAAGATCCCCCCTCACCAATGTAAGTGGTCATCATCCGATCCATTGAGGGCCCAAATGGAACGAAAGGTGAGCGAGGGTGAATTTGCCCTCTCTTCTTGAGCTCAGACATCCATCTTCTTTTGCCTTCAGACATCAACATCAGTGGCCCTGGTTCTCAAGCCCAGGTGCAGACTGAAATTACAGGGAGTTAGCTCCATAATCATGTAAGCCAATCCCTCATCATAAATCTCTTCCTATATATCTCTATGTCTATATCTATATTTATATCTAGATAGGTAGACAGATTTTATTGGTTTTGTTTCTCTGGAAAATTCTAATACCAGAGGAAAATGTTCTTTTCACCTGACACACTCCTGTTTTATTCAACTTGCTCTTTTACCAGAGCTACTCTCTTCCCCATCTAACACCAACTCTCTCCCTTTTACATTAATCTTGAGTAAAGGAAACATTACACTTTTCCTACATTTCTATAAGCATGTATTTGTTTTTTTGTTTTTGTTTTTTTTCTTACTCTTCCTTTGCG